>NW_027184085.1:6258746-6557200 GCF_041296385.1 Aphelocoma coerulescens
GGAAGGGAGGAAGGAGGAAGGGGAAGGGAAGGGAAGGGAAGGGAAGGGAAGGGAAGGGAAGGGAAGGGAAGGGAAGGGAAGGGAAGGGAAGGGAAGGGAAGGGAAGGGAAGGGAAGGGAAGGGGAAGGGAAGGGAAGGGAAGGGAAGGGAAGGGCAGGTGCGGGAAGGGAAGGAAGGGAAGGGAAGGGCAGGTGCGAGGGAAGGGCAGGTGCGGGAAGGGAAGGGAAGGGAAGGGAAGGGCAGGTGCGGGAAGGGAAGGGAAGGGCAGGTGCGGGAAGGAAGGGAAGGGAAGGGAAGGGAAGGGAAGGGCAGGTGCGGGAAGGGAAGGGAAGGGAAGGAAGGGAAGGAAGGGAAGGGAAGGGAAGGGAAGGGAAGGGAAGGGAAGGGAAGGGAAGGGAAGGGAAGGGAAGGGAGGGGAAGGGAAGGGAAGGGAAGGGAAGGGAAGGGAAGGGAAGGGAAGGGAAGGAGGAAGGGAAGGGAAGGGAAGGGAAGGGAAGGGAAGGGAAGGGAAGGGAAGGGAAGGGAAGGGAAGGGAAGGGAAGGGCAGGTGAAGGGAAGGGAAGGGAAGGGAAGGGAAGGGAAGGGAAGGGAAGGGAAGGGAAGGGAAGGGAAGGGAAGGGAAGGAAGGGGAAGGGAAGGGAAGGGAAGGGAAGGGAAGGGAAGGGAAGGGAAGGGAAGGGAAGGGAAGGGAAGGGAAGGGAAGGGAAGGAAGGGAAGGGAAGGGAAGGGAAGGGAAGGGAAGGGAAGGGAAGGGAAGGGAAGGGAAGGGAAGGGAAGGGAAGGGAAGGGAAGGGAAGGGAAGGGAGGGAAGGGAAGGGAAGGGAAGGGAAGGGAAGGTGCGGGAAGGGAAGGGAAGGGAAGGGAAGGGAAGGGAAGGGAAGGGAAGGGAAGGGAAGGGAAGGGAAGGGAAGGGAAGGGAAGGGAAGGGAAGGGAAGGGAAGGGAAGGGAAGGGAAGGGAAGGGAAGGGCAGGTGCGGGAAGGGAAGGGAAGGGAAGGGCAGGTGCGGGAAGGGAGAGGGAAGGGCAGGTGCGGGAAGGGAAGGTGAGGGAAGGGAAGGGAAGGGCAGGTGCGGGAAGGGAAGGGAAGGGCAGGTGCGGGAAGGGAAGGGAAGGGAAGGGAAGGGAAGGGAAGGGCAGGTGCGGGAAGGGAAGGGAAGGGAAGGGAAGGGAAGGGAAGGGAAGGGAAGGAAGGGAAGGGAAGGGAAGGGAAGGGAAGGAAGGGAAGGGAAGGGAAGGGGAAGGGAAGGGAAGGGAAGGGAAGGGAAGGGAAGGGAAGGGAAGGGAAGGGAAGGGAAGGGAAGGGAAGGGAAGGGAAGGAGGAAGGGAAGGGAAGGGAAGGGAAGGGAAGGGAAGGAAGGGAAGGGAAGGGAAGGGAAAGGAAGGGAAGGAAGGGAAGGGAAGGGCAGGTGCGGGAAGGGAAGGGAAGGGAAGGGCAGGTGCGGGAAGGGAAGGGAAGGGAAGGGAAGGGAAGGGAAGGGAAGGGAAGGGAAGGGAAGGGAAGGGAAGGGAAGGGAAGGGAAGGGAAGGGAAGGGAAGGGAAGGGAAGGGAAGGGAAGGGAAGGGAAGGGAAGGGAAGGGAAGGGAAGGGAAGGGAAGGGAAGGGAAGGGAAGGGAAGGGAAGGGAAGGGAAGGGAAGGGAAGGGAAGGGAAGGGAAGGGAAGGGAAGGGAAGGGAAGGGAAGGGAAGGGAAGGGAAGGGAAGGGAAGGGCAGGTGCGGGAAGGGAAGGGAAGGGAAGGGAAGGGCAGGTGCGGGAAGGGAAGGGAAGGGAAGGGAAGGGAAGGGCAGGTGCGGGAAGGGCAGGTGCGGGAAGGGAAGGGAAGGGAAGGGAAGGGAAGGGAAGGGAAGGGAAGGGAAGGGAAGGGAAGGGAAGGAAGGGAAGGGAAGGGAAGGGAAGGGAAGGGAAGGGAAGGGAAGGGAAGGGAAGGGAAGGGAAGGGAAGGGAAGGGAAGGGCAGGTGCGGGAAGGGCAGGTGCGGGAAGGGAAGGGAAGGGAAGGGAAGGGAAGGGAAGGGAAGGGAAGGGAAGGGAAGGGAAGGGCAGGTGCGGGAAGGGCAGGTGCGGGAAGGGAAGGGAAGGGAAGGGAAGGGAAGGGAAGGGAAGGGAAGGGAAGGGAAGGGAAGGGAAGGGAAGGGAAGGGAAGGGAAGGGAAGGGAAGGGAAGGCAGGTGCGGGAAGGGAAGGGAAGGGAAGGGCAGGTGCGGGAAGGGAAGGGAAGGGAAAGGAAGGGAAGGGAAGGGAAGGGAAGGGCAGGTGCGGGAAGGGAAGGGCAGGTGCGGGAAGGGAAGGGAAGGGAAGGGAAGGGAAGGGAAGGGAAGGGAAGGGAAGGGAAGGGAAGGGAAGGGAAGGGAAGGGAAGGGAAGGGAAGGAAGGGAAGGAAGGGAAGGGAAGGGAAGGGAAGGGCAGGTGCGGGAAGGGAAGGGAAGGGAAGGGAAGGGAAGGGAAGGGAAGGGAAGGGAAGGGAAGGGAAGGGAAGGGAAGGGAAGGGAAGGGAAGGGAAGGGAAGGGAAGGGAAGGGAAGGGAAGGGAAGGGAAGGGAAGGGAAGGGAAGGGAAGGGCAGGTGCGGGAAGGGAAGGGAAGGGCAGGTGCGGGAAGGGAAGGGAAGGGAAGGGAAGGGCAGGTGCGGGAAGGGCAGGTGCGGGAAGGGCAGGTGCGGGAAGGGAAGGGCAGGTGCGGGAAGGGAAGGGAAGGGAAGGGAAGGGAAGGGAAGGGAGGAAGGGAAGGGAAGGGAAGGGAAGGGAAGGGAAGGGAAGGGAAGGGAAGGGAAGGGAAGGGAAGGGCAGGTGCGGGAAGGGCAGGTGCGGGAAGGGAAGGGAAGGGAAGGGAAGGGAAGGGAAGGGAAGGGAAGGGAAGGGAAGGGAAGGGAAGGGAAGGGAAGGGAAGGGAAGGGAAGGGAAGGGAAGGGAAGGGAAGGGAAGGGAAGGGAAGGGAAGGGCAGGTGCGGGAAGGGAAGGGAAGGGAAGGGAAGGGAAGGGAAGGGAAGGGAAGGGAAGGGAAGGGAAGGGAAGGGAAGGGAAGGGAAGGGAAGGGAAGGGAAGGGAAGGGAAGGGAAGGGAAGGGAAGGGAAGGGAAGGGAAGGGAAGGGAAGGGAAGGGAAGGAGGAAGGGAAGGGAAGGGAAGGGAAGGGAAGGGAAGGGAAGGGCAGGTGCGGGAAGGGAAGGGAAGGGCAGGTGCGGGAAGGGAAGGGAAGGGAAGGGAAGGGCAGGTGCGGGAAGGGCAGGTGCGGGAAGGGCAGGTGCGGGAAGGGAAGGGAAGGGAAGGGAAGGGAAGGGAAGGGAAGGGAAGGGAAGGGAAGGGAAGGGAAGGGAAGGGAAGGGAAGGGAAGGGAAGGGAAGGGAAGGGAAGGGAAGGGAAGGGAAGGGCAGGTGCGGGAAGGGAAGGGAAGGGAAGGGAAGGGAAGGGAAGGGAAGGGAAGGGAAGGGAAGGGAAGGGAAGGGAAGGGAAGGGAAGGGAAGGTGCGGGAAGGGAAGGGAAGGGAAGGGAAGGGAAGGGAAGGGAAGGGAAGGGAAGGGAAGGGAAGGGAAGGGAAGGGAAGGGAAGGGAAGGGAAGGGAAGGGAAGGGAAGGGAAGGGAAGGGAAGGGAAGGGAAGGGAAGGGAAGGGAAGGGAAGGGAAGGGAAGGGAAGGGAAGGGAAGGGAAGGGAAGGGCAGGTGCGGGAAGGTGCGGGAAGGGAAGGGAAGGGAAGGGAAGGGCAGGTGCGGGAAGGGAAGGGAAGGGAAGGGAAGGGAAGGGAAGGGCAGGTGCGGGAAGGGAAGGGAAGGGAAGGGAAGGGAAGGGAAGGGAAGGGAAGGGAAGGGAAGGGCAGGTGCGGGAAGGGAAGGGAAGGGAAGGGAAGGGAAGGGAAGGGCAGGTGCGGGAAGGGAAGGGAAGGGCAGGTGCGGGAAGGGAAGGGAAGGGAAGGGAAGGGAAGGTGCGGGAAGGGAAGGGAAGGGAAGGGAAGGGAAGGGAAGGGAAGGGAAGGGAAGGGAAGGGAAGGGAAGGGAAGGGAAGGGAAGGGAAGGGAAGGGAAGGGAAGGGAAGGGAAGGGAAGGGAAGGGAAGGGAAGGGAAGGGAAGGGAAGGGAAGGGAAGGGCAGGTGCGGGAAGGTGCGGGAAGGTGCGGGAAGGGAAGGGAAGGGAAGGGAAGGGAAGGGAAGGGAAGGGAAGGGAAGGGAAGGGAAGGGAAGGAAGGGAAGGGAAGGGAAGGGAAGGGAAGGGAAGGGAAGGGAAGGGCAGGTGCGGGAAGGGAAGGGCAGGTGCGGGAAGGGAAGGGAAGGGAAGGGAAGGGAAGGGAAGGGAAGGGAAGGGAAGGGAAGGGAAGGGAAGGGAAGGGAAGGGAAGGGAAGGGAAGGGAAGGGAAGGGAAGGGAAGGGAAGGGAAGGGAAGGGAAGGGAAGGGAAGGGAAGGGAAGGGAAGGGAAGGGCAGGTGCGGGAAGGGAAGGGAAGGGAAGGGAAGGGAAGGGAAGGGAAGGGAAGGGAAGGGAAGGGAAGGGAAGGGAAGGGAAGGGAAGGGAAGGGAAGGGAAGGGAAGGGAAGGGAAGGGAAGGGAAGGGAAGGGAAGGGAAGGGAAGGGCAGGTGCGGGAAGGGAAGGGAAGGGAAGGGCAGGTGCGGGAAGGGAAGGGAAGGGCAGGTGCGGGAAGGGAAGGGAAGGGAAGGGCAGGTGCGGGAAGGGAAGGGAAGGGAAGGGAAGGGAAGGGAAGGGCAGGTGCGGGAAGGGAAGGGCAGGTGCGGGAAGGGAAGGGAAGGGAAGGGAAGGGAAGGGAAGGGAAGGGAAGGGAAGGGAAGGGAAGGGAAGGGAAGGGAAGGGAAGGGAAGGGCAGGTGCGGGAAGGGAAGGGCAGGTGCGGGAAGGGAAGGGAAGGGAAGGGAAGGGAAGGGAAGGGAAGGGAAGGGAAGGGAAGGAAGGGAAGGGAAGGGAAGGGAAGGGAAGGGAAGGAAGGGAAGGGAAGGGAAGGGAAGGGAAGGGAAGGGAAGGGAAGGGAAGGAAGGGAAGGGAAGGGAAGGGAAGGGAAGGGAAGGGAAGGGAAGGGAAGGGAAGGGAAGGGAAGGGAAGGGAAGGGAAGGGAAGGGAAGGGAAGGGAAGGAAGGGAAGGGAAGGGCAGGTGCGGGAAGGGAAGGGAAGGGCAGGTGCGGGAAGGGCAGGTGCGGGAAGGGAAGGGAAGGGAAGGGAAGGGAAGGGAAGGGAAGGGAAGGGCAGGTGCGGGAAGGGCAGGTGCGGGAAGGGCAGGTGCGGGAAGGGCAGGTGCGGGAAGGGAAGGGCAGGTGCGGGAAGGGAAGGGAAGGGAAGGGAAGGGAAGGGAAGGGAAGGGAAGGGCAGGTGCGGGAAGGGAAGGGAAGGGAAGGGAAGGGAAGGGAAGGGAAGGGAAGGGAAGGAAGGGAAGGGAAGGGAAGGGAAGGGAAGGAAGGGAAGGGAAGGGAAGGGAAGGGAAGGGAAGGAAGGGAAGGGAAGGTGCGGGAAGGGAAGGGAAGGGAAGGGAAGGGAAGGGAAGGGAAGGGAAGGGAAGGTGCGGGAAGGGAAGGGAAGGGAAGGGCAGGTGCGGGAAGGTGCGGGAAGGGCAGGTGCGGGAAGGGCAGGTGCGGGAAGGGAAGGGAAGGGCAGGTGCGGGAAGGGAAGGGAAGGGAAGGGAAGGGCAGGTGCGGGAAGGGAAGGGAAGGGAAGGGAAGGAAGGGAAGGGAAGGGAAGGGAAGGGAAGGGAAGGGAAGGGAAGGGAAGGGAAGGGAAGGGAAGGGAAGGGAAGGGAAGGGAAGGGAAGGGAAGGGAAGGGAAGGGAAGGGAAGGGAAGGGAAGGGAAGGGAAGGGAAGGGAAGGGAAGGGAAGGGCAGGTGCGGGAAGGGAAGGGAAGGGAAGGGAAGGGAAGGGCAGGTGCGGGAAGGGCAGGTGCGGGAAGGGAAGGGAAGGGAAGGGAAAGGAAGGGAAGGGAAGGGCAGGTGCGGGAAGGGAAGGGAAGGGAAGGGCAGGTGCGGGAAGGGCAGGTGCGGGAAGGGAAGGGAAGGGAAGGGCAGGTGCGGGAAGGGAAGGGAAGGGAAGGGAAGGGAAGGAAGGGAAGGGAAGGGAAGGGAAGGGAAGGGAAGGGAAGGGAAGGGAAGGGAAGGGAAGGGAAGGGAAGGGAAGGGAAGGGAAGGGAAGGGAAGGGAAGGGAAGGGAAGGGAAGGGAAGGGAAGGGAAGGGAAGGGAAGGGAAGGGAAGGGAAGGGAAGGGAAGGGAAGGGAAGGGAAGGGAAGGGAAGGGAAGGGAAGGGAAGGGAAGGGAAGGGAAGGGAAGGGAAGGGAAGGGAAGGGAAGGGAAGGGAAGGGCAGGTGCGGGAAGGGAAGGGAAGGGAAGGGAAGGGCAGGTGCGGGAAGGGCAGGTGCGGGAAGGGCAGGTGCGGGAAGGGAAGGGAAGGGCAGGTGCGGGAAGGGCAGGTGCGGGAAGGGCAGGTGCGGGAAGGGCAGGTGCGGGAAGGGAAGGGAAGGGAAGGGAAGGGAAGGGAAGGGAAGGGAAGGGAAGGGAAGGGAAGGGAAGGGAAGGGAAGGGAAGGGAAGGGAAGGGAAGGGAAGGGAAGGGAAGGGAAGGGAAGGGAAGGGAAGGGCAGGTGCGGGAAGGGAAGGAAGGGAAGGGAAGGGAAGGGAAGGGAAGGGAAGGGAAGGGAAGGGAAGGGAAGGGAAGGGAAGGAAGGGAAGGGAAGGGAAGGGAAGGGAAGGAAGGGAAGGGAAGGGAAGGGAAGGGAAGGGAAGGGAAGGGAAGGGAAGGGAAGGGAAGGGAAGGGAAGGGAAGGGAAGGGAAGGGAAGGGAAGGAAGGGAAGGGAAGGGAAGGGAAGGGAAGGGCAGGTGCGGGAAGGGAAGGGAAGGGAAGGGAAGGGAAGGGAAGGGAAGGGAAGGGAAGGGAAGGGAAGGGAAGGGAAGGGAAGGGAAGGGAAGGGAAGGGAAGGGAAGGGAAGGGAAGGGAAGGGAAGGGAAGGGAAGGGAAGGGAAGGGAAGGGAAGGGAAGGGAAGGGAAGGGAAGGGAAGGGAAGGGAAGGGAAGGGAAGGGAAGGGAAGGGAAGGGAAGGGAAGGAAGGGAAGGGAAGGGAAGGGAAGGGAAGGGAAGGGCAGGTGCGGGAAGGGAAGGGAAGGGAAGGGAAGGGAAGGGCAGGTGCGGGAAGGGCAGGTGCGGGAAGGGCAGGTGCGGGAAGGGAAGGGAAGGGCAGGTGCGGGAAGGGCAGGTGCGGGAAGGGCAGGTGCGGGAAGGGAAGGGAAGGGAAGGGAAGGGAAGGGAAGGGAAGGGAAGGGAAGGGAAGGGAAGGGAAGGGAAGGGAAGGGAAGGGAAGGGAAGGGAAGGGCAGGTTCGGGAAGGGCAGGTTCGGGAAGGGAAGGGAAGGGAAGGGAAGGGAAGGGAAGGGAAGGGAAGGGAAGGGAAGGGAAGGGAAGGGAAGGGAAGGGAAGGGAAGGGAAGGGAAGGGAAGGGAAGGGAAGGGAAGGGAAGGGAAGGGCAGGTGCGGGAAGGGAAGGGAAGGGAAGGGAAGGGAAGGGAAGGGAAGGGAAGGGAAGGGAAGGGAAGGGAAGGGAAGGGAAGGGAAGGGAAGGGAAGGGAAGGGAAGGGAAGGGAAGGGAAGGGAAGGGAAGGGAAGGGAAGGGAAGGGAAGGGAAGGGAAGGGAAGGGAAGGGAAGGGAAGGGAAGGGAAGGGAAGGGAAGGGCAGGTGCGGGAAGGGAAGGGAAGGGAAGGGCAGGTGCGGGAAGGGAAGGGAAGGGAAGGGCAGGTGCGGGAAGGGAAGGGAAGGGCAGGTGCGGGAAGGGAAGGGAAGGGAAGGGAAGGGAAGGGAAGGGAAGGGAAGGGAAGGGAAGGGAAGGGAAGGGAAGGAAGGGAAGGGAAGGGAAGGGAAGGGAAGGTGCGGGAAGGGAAGGTGCGGGAAGGGAAGGGAAGGGAAGGGAAGGGAAGGGAAGGGAAGGGAAGGGAAGGGAAGGGAAGGGAAGGGAAGGGAAGGGAAGGGAAGGGAAGGGAAGGGAAGGGAAGGGAAGGGAAGGGAAGGGAAGGGAAGGGAAGGGAAGGGAAGGGAAGGGAAGGGAAGGGAAGGGAAGGGAAGGGAAGGGAAGGGAAGGGCAGGTGCGGGAAGGGAAGGGAAGGGCAGGTGCGGGAAGGGAAGGGAAGGGAAGGGAAGGGCAGGTGCGGGAAGGGAAGGGAAGGGCAGGTGCGGGAAGGGAAGGGAAGGAAGGGAAGGGAAGGGAAGGGAAGGGAAGGGAAGGGAAGGGAAGGGAAGGGAAGGGAAGGGAAGGGAAGGGAAGGGAAGGGAAGGGAAGGGAAGGGAAGGGAAGGGAAGGGAAGGGAAGGGAAGGGAAGGGAAGGGAAGGGAAGGGAAGGGAAGGGAAGGGCAGGTGCGGGAAGGGAAGGGAAGGGAAGGGAAGGGCAGGTGCGGGAAGGGTAGGGAAGGGCAGGTGCGGGAAGGGAAGGGAAGGGAAGGGAAGGGAAGGGAAGGGAAGGGAAGGGAAGGGAAGGGAAGGGAAGGGAAGGGAAGGGAAGGGAAGGGAAGGGAAGGGAAGGGAAGGGAAGGGAAGGGAAGGGAAGGGAAGGGAAGGGAAGGGAAGGGAAGGGAAGGGAAGGGAAGGGAAGGGAAGGGAAGGGAAGGGAAGGGAAGGGAAGGGAAGGGAAGGGAAGGGAAGGGAAGGGAAGGGCAGGTGCGGGAAGGGAAGGGAAGGGAAGGGAAGGGAAGGGAAGGGAAGGGCAGGTGCGGGAAGGGAAGGGAAGGGCAGGTGCGGGAAGGGCAGGTGCGGGAAGGGCAGGTGCGGGAAGGGCAGGTGCGGGAAGGGAAGGGAAGGGAAGGGAAGGGAAGGGAAGGGAAGGGAAGGGAAGGGAAGGGAAGGGAAGGGAAGGGAAGGGAAGGGAAGGGAAGGGAAGGGAAGGGAAGGGAAGGGAAGGGAAGGGAAGGGAAGGGAAGGGAAGGGAAGGGAAGGGAAGGGAAGGGAAGGGAAGGGAAGGGAAGGGAAGGGAAGGGAAGGGCAGGTGCGGGAAGGGAAGGGAAGGGAAGGGAAGGGAAGGGAAGGGAAGGGGAGGTGCGGGAAGGGAAGGGAAGGGAAGGGCAGGTGCGGGAAGGGAAGGGAAGGGAAGGGAAGGGAAGGGAAGGGAAGGGAAGGGAAGGGAAGGGAAGGGAAGGGAAGGGAAGGGAAGGGAAGGGAAGGGAAGGGAAGGGAAGGGAAGGGAAGGGAAGGGAAGGGAAGGGAAGGGAAGGGAAGGGAAGGGAAGGGAAGGGAAGGGAAGGGAAGGGAAGGGAAGGGAAGGGAAGGGAAGGGAAGGGAAGGGAAGGGAAGGGAAGGGAAGGGCAGGTTCGGGAAGGGCAGGTTCGGGAAGGGAAGGGAAGGGAAGGGAAGGGAAGGGAAGGGCAGGTGCGGGAAGGGCAGGTGCGGGAAGGGAAGGGAAGGGAAGGGCAGGTGCGGGAAGGGCAGGTGCGGGAAGGGAAGGGAAGGGAAGGGAAGGGAAGGGAAGGGAAGGGAAGGGAAGGGAAGGGAAGGGAAGGGAAGGGAAGGGAAGGGAAGGGAAGGGAAGGGAAGGGAAGGGAAGGGAAGGGAAGGGAAGGGAAGGGAAGGGAAGGGAAGGGAAGGGAAGGGAAGGGAAGGGAAGGGAAGGGAAGGGAAGGGAAGGGAAGGGAAGGGCAGGTGCGGGAAGGGAAGGGAAGGGAAGGGAAGGGAAGGGAAGGGAAGGGCAGGTGCGGGAAGGGAAGGGAAGGGAAGGGCAGGTGCGAGGAAGGGAAGGGAAGGGAAGGGAAGGGAAGGGAAGGGAAGGGAAGGGAAGGGAAGGGAAGGGAAGGGAAGGGAAGGGAAGGGAAGGGAAGGGAAGGGAAGGGAAGGGAAGGGAAGGGAAGGGAAGGGAAGGGAAGGGAAGGGAAGGGAAGGGAAGGGAAGGGAAGGGAAGGGAAGGGAAGGGAAGGGAAGGGAAGGGAAGGGAAGGGAAGGGAAGGGAAGGGAAGGGAAGGGAAGGGCAGGTTCGGGAAGGGCAGGTTCGGGAAGGGAAGGGGGGAAGGGAAGGGAAGGGAAGGGAAGGGAAGGGCAGGTGCGGGAAGGGCAGGTGCGGGAAGGGAAGGGAAGGGAAGGGAAGGGAAGGGAAGGGAAGGGAAGGGAAGGGAAGGGAAGGGAAGGGAAGGGAAGGGAAGGGAAGGGAAGGGAAGGGAAGGGAAGGGAAGGGAAGGGAAGGGAAGGGAAGGGAAGGAAGGGAAGGGAAGGGAAGGGAAGGGAAGGGAAGGGAAGGGAAGGGAAGGGAAGGGAAGGGAAGGGAAGGGAAGGGAAGGGAAGGGAAGGGAAGGGAAGGGAAGGGAAGGGCAGGTGCGGGAAGGGCAGGTGCGGGAAGGGCAGGTGCGGGAAGGGAAGGGCAGGTGCGGGAAGGTGCGGGAAGGGAAGGGAAGGGAAGGGAAGGGCAGGTGCGGGAAGGGAAGGGAAGGGAAGGGAAGGGCAGGTGCGGGAAGGGAAGGGAAGGGAAGGGCAGGTGCGGGAAGGGAAGGGAAGGGAAGGGCAGGTGCGGGAAGGGCAGGTGCGGGAAGGGAAGGGCAGGTGCGGGAAGGGAAGGGAAGGGAAGGGAAGGGAAGGGAAGGGAAGGGAAGGGAAGGGAAGGGAAGGGAAGGGAAGGGAAGGGAAGGGAAGGGAAGGGAAGGGAAGGGAAGGGAAGGGAAGGGAAGGGAAGGGAAGGGAAGGGAAGGGAAGGGCAGGTGCGGGAAGGGAAGGGAAGGGCAGGTGCGGGAAGGGAAGGGAAGGGAAGGGAAGGGAAGGGAAGGGCAGGTGCGGGAAGGGAAGGGAAGGGAAGGGAAGGGAAGGGAAGGGAAGGGCAGGTGCGGGAAGGGAAGGGAAGGGAAGGGAAGGGCAGGTGCGGGAAGGGAAGGGAAGGGAAGGGAAGGGAAGGGAAGGGAAGGGAAGGGAAGGGAAGGGAAGGGAAGGGAAGGGAAGGGAAGGGAAGGGAAGGGAAGGGAAGGGAAGGGAAGGGAAGGGAAGGGAAGGGAAGGGAAGGGAAGGGAAGGGAAGGGAAGGGAAGGGAAGGGAAGGGAAGGGAAGGGAAGGGAAGGGAAGGGAAGGGAAGGGAAGGGAAGGGCAGGTGCGGGAAGGGAAGGGAAGGGCAGGTGCGGGAAGGGAAGGGCAGGTGCGGGAAGGGAAGGGAAGGGAAGGGAAGGGGAAGGGAAGGGGAAGGGAAGGGAAGGGAAGGGAAGGGAAGGGAAGGGAAGGGAAGGGAAGGGAAGGGAAGGGAAGGGAAGGGAAGGGAAGGGCAGGTGCGGGAAGGGAAGGGAAGGGAAGGGAAGGGAAGGGAAGGGAAGGGAAGGGAAGGGAAGGGAAGGGAAGGGAAGGGAAGGGAAGGGAAGGGAAGGGAAGGGAAGGGAAGGGAAGGGAAGGGAAGGGAAGGGAAGGGAAGGGAAGGGAAGGGAAGGGAAGGGAAGGGAAGGGAAGGGAAGGGAAGGGAAGGGAAGGGAAGGGAAGGGAAGGGAAGGGAAGGGAAGGGAAGGGAAGGGAAGGGCAGGTGCGGGAAGGGAAGGGAAGGGAAGGGAAGGGAAGGGAAGGGAAGGGCAGGTGCGGGAAGGGAAGGGAAGGGAAGGAAGGGAAGGGAAGGGAAGGGAAGGGAAGGGAAGGGAAGGGAAGGGAAGGGAAGGAAGGGAAGGGAAGGGAAGGGAAGGGAAGGGAAGGGAAGGGAAGGGAAGGGAAGGGAAGGGAAGGGAAGGGAAGGGAAGGGAAGGGAAGGGAAGGGCAGGTGCGGGAAGGGAAGGGCAGGTGCGGGAAGGGAAGGGCAGGTGCGGGAAGGGAAGGGAAGGGAAGGGAAGGGAAGGGCAGGTGCGGGAAGGGAAGGGAAGGGAAGGGAAGGGAAGGGAAGGGAAGGGAAGGGAAGGGAAGGGAAGGGAAGGGAAGGTGCGGGAAGGGAAGGTGCGGGAAGGGAAGGGAAGGTGCGGGAAGGGAAGGTGCGGGAAGGGAAGGGAAGGGAAGGGAAGGGAAGGGAAGGGAAGGGAAGGGAAGGGAAGGGAAGGGAAGGGAAGGGAAGGGAAGGGAAGGGAAGGGAAGGGAAGGGAAGGGAAGGGAAGGGAAGGGCAGGTGCGGGAAGGGAAGGGAAGGGAAGGGAAGGGAAGGGAAGGGAAGGGAAGGGAAGGGAAGGGAAGGGAAGGGCAGGTGCGGGAAGGGAAGGGAAGGGAAGGGAAGGGAAGGGAAGGGAAGGGAAGGGAAGGGAAGGGAAGGGAAGGGAAGGGAAGGGAAGGGAAGGGAAGGGAAGGGAAGGGAAGGGAAGGGAAGGGAAGGGAAGGGAAGGGAAGGGAAGGGAAGGGAAGGGAAGGGAAGGGAAGGGAAGGGCAGGTGCGGGAAGGGAAGGGAAGGGAAGGGAAGGGAAGGGAAGGGAAGGGAAGGGAAGGGAAGGGAAGGGAAGGGAAGGGAAGGGAAGGGAAGGGAAGGGAAGGGAAGGGAAGGGAAGGGAAGGGAAGGGAAGGGCAGGTGCGGGAAGGGCAGGTGCGGGAAGGGCAGGTGCGGGAAGGGAAGGGCAGGTGCGGGAAGGGAAGGGAAGGGAAGGGCAGGTGCGGGAAGGGAAGGGCAGGTGCGGGAAGGGAAGGGAAGGGAAGGGCAGGTGCGGGAAGGGCAGGTGCGGGAAGGGCAGGTGCGGGAAGGGAAGGGCAGGTGCGGGAAGGGAAGGGAAGGGAAGGGAAGGGAAGGGCAGGTGCGGGAAGGGAAGGGCAGGTGCGGGAAGGGAAGGGCAGGTGCGGGAAGGGAAGGGAAGGGAAGGGAAGGGAAGGGAAGGGAAGGGAAGGGAAGGGAAGGGAAGGGAAGGGAAGGGAAGGGAAGGGAAGGGAAGGGAAGGGAAGGGAAGGGAAGGGAAGGGAAGGGAAGGGAAGGGAAGGGAAGGGAAGGGAAGGGAAGGGAAGGGCAGGTGCGGGAAGGGCAGGTGCGGGAAGGGCAGGTGCGGGAAGGGAAGGGAAGGGAAGGGAAGGGAAGGGAAGGGCAGGTGCGGGAAGGGAAGGGAAGGGAAGGGAAGGGAAGGGAAGGGAAGGGAAGGGCAGGTGCGGGAAGGGAAGGGAAGGGAAGGGAAGGGAAGGGAAGGGAAGGGAAGGGAAGGGAAGGGAAGGGAAGGGAAGGGAAGGGAAGGGAAGGGAAGGGAAGGGAAGGGAAGGGAAGGGAAGGGAAGGGAAGGGCAGGTGCGGGAAGGGAAGGGCAGGTGCGGGAAGGGAAGGGAAGGGCAGGTGCGGGAAGGGAAGGGCAGGTGCGGGAAGGGAAGGGAAGGGCAGGTGCGGGAAGGGCAGGTGCGGGAAGGGAAGGGAAGGGAAGGGCAGGTGCGGGAAGGGCAGGTGCGGGAAGGGAAGGGAAGGGAAGGGAAGGGAAGGGAAGGGAAGGGAAGGGAAGGGAAGGGAAGGGAAGGGAAGGGAAGGGAAGGGAAGGGAAGGGAAGGGAAGGGAAGGGAAGGGCAGGTGCGGGAAGGGAAGGGAAGGGAAGGGAAGGGAAGGGAAGGGAAGGGAAGGGAAGGGAAGGGAAGGGAAGGGAAGGGAAGGGAAGGGAAGGGAAGGGAAGGGAAGGGAAGGGAAGGGAAGGGAAGGGAAGGGCAGGTGCGGGAAGGGAAGGGAAGGGAAGGGAAGGGAAGGGAAGGGAAGGGAAGGGAAGGGAAGGGAAGGGAAGGGAAGGGAAGGGAAGGGAAGGGAAGGGAAGGGAAGGGAAGGGAAGGGAAGGGAAGGGAAGGGAAGGGAAGGGAAGGGAAGGGAAGGGAAGGGAAGGGAAGGGAAGGGAAGGGCAGGTGCGGGAAGGGCAGGTGCGGGAAGGGCAGGTGCGGGAAGGGCAGGTGCGGGAAGGGAAGGGCAGGTGCGGGAAGGGAAGGGCAGGTGCGGGAAGGGAAGGGAAGGGAAGGGAAGGGAAGGGAAGGGAAGGGAAGGGAAGGGAAGGGAAGGGAAGGGAAGGGAAGGGAAGGGAAGGGAAGGGAAGGGAAGGGAAGGGAAGGGAAGGGAAGGGAAGGGAAGGGAAGGGAAGGGAAGGGAAGGGAAGGGAAGGGAAGGGAAGGGAAGGGAAGGGAAGGGAAGGGAAGGGCAGGTGCGGGAAGGGAAGGGAAGGGAAGGGAAGGGAAGGGAAGGGAAGGGAAGGGAAGGGAAGGGAAGGGAAGGGAAGGGAAGGGAAGGGAAGGGAAGGGAAGGGAAGGGAAGGGAAGGGAAGGGAAGGGAAGGGAAGGTGCGGGAAGGGAAGGGAAGGGAAGGGAAGGGAAGGGAAGGGAAGGGAAGGGAAGGGAAGGGAAGGGAAGGGAAGGGAAGGGAAGGGAAGGGAAGGGAAGGGAAGGGAAATGATATTCTGAATGTAGGAAAAAAATATTAAAATATCGAAAATGTTCAGATTTCTTCTATTTTTCTTTGGTTATTTTTATTCAAGTATTTACATCCATATATTGAGTTCTTGAGTAAGGAGCACAGACAAACTGCAGGACTTGGTTCTGATGTGACACAAACTGGTGCATTTTCTTTGAAGTGAAATGAACAATACTGTTTTGCAGAAAATCAGCAGTTTAAATTGTTTTGTTCAGGCTTGCTGCCTCAAGTTATGCAGATAAACAGTTCATTTTAGATGCTAAAAGCATGGATTTAGGAACCAAATTAAACGGTGAAAGTGTAGGTACAGATAGTCAGATAATAATATAGGGTTTATATTTAGTTAGAAAATAAAAGGACGCAGACGTGTAGAAATAGGAAGGCATTTGTATGCATTCCACTATATTTTTATTTCTGTTATCTTGCAACAATTTGCTCTTATCTCTGAGGGTACATGTGAGATTACACCTTGATTGTACAACGGTTGCTGTATTAACTGGAACAGGCACATCTTCCAGTTCCCCTATAATTCACTACTACACAAATGCTCCAGAGCATCCTGAGTAAAACTACTCAGAAAATAAGTATTTCTATTTATTTATTAATTTATTATGTGTTCTTATTTGAGACTTTTTTTTTTTGACAGTTAATATTTTTGTGTGAGCAAGTATTTGAAATGTTGACTGAATATAAATAAATACTTTATTCTTCTTTTATGAATTTGTATTTACTTTCTGAAAATAAAAGTTAATAAGTATTCTTAGAAATTAAAATAATATGTTAAAAATAAGATGATAAAATGATAAAAAAATAATATCATAAAAGCCTGTTTTTTTCCTTAAGGGGATTCTTTTTCCCTTCTCCTAGCATGTTTCTAACTGCAACAGAAGTGTGCTAATATTTCCCAGTCAGATACCACCTTAAGACTCCACTTAGATATTACCTGTGCCTGAGGATTAGTTCCGATCAATATTTCACATTCTATAAATACACACTATTTTTAGTGTGTATTATTTCGTCGGTTTTCTGGACTGTTATTTTCCCCCGTCCTTTCCTACTTTTTCCCTGAGAAATGACACACATCTCGCAGCAATATTGCCAGCGGAAAGACCTCTCCACTGCCTCCTCCTCCTCTGTTCTTGCTGTCTCCCAGACTCACAGCCTTTTGCCTTCTCTTCTTGCAAAGAGCATCCTGAACTCCAGAAACTGAGCTTTCCCTCGGGCCTCTGAGGTCCTGACACTCAATCTGCATAGCTCTTATCTGTCCCGCACAGAAGGAGGGAGGGAGAGATGTGAGAGACTATTTGTTGCAGTTCAATGTCACGTTTCTTTTATGTTTTGTTTTTCTCTCTCCCCCCTCCCCTCCTTTTTTTTTTTTTTAAATTTCTCTTTCCCCCACCCCAAGATAAATAGAGGTAGAAAGGACAAGTGGTTTTGATTAGCATTTAAAATGTTGTCAATTTTTAATGAAAGTGTAACCTCCAACCATCAACTTTGCACAAACTGGAGACAAGGTTGCAAAACGAATGCTAATATCCTTGGCAGTCTTGGGCTGGATTGCCCTTCTGTGAACTTCCCTTGTTGTTAATTTGTTATGTCAGCCCATATTAGCAGTTTTCAGAAGCCTAAACTGGCGAGAGTATCAGCCTTAAGGAGCCAGAGTACATAAGAGTTTGCTGTTACTGATATTATTATTTAGTTACACACAAAGCTTTGAGGTCTGGGTCCTTCAGCACTGTACATACGGCAGACCTAAATCTTGCCAGATGGTGTTTCCCCAAAGGGGCTTATCATTTAAGTGCAAAATGAGAGACTAGAAGTGAGGCTGGCAAAGGGAGGAGGTGGAGAGGTATGCAGGTGAGATAATTCTACGTGACACGAGTTAGTTACATAAAGAAGAGACTACCCTTTCTACAGGTACATGTGACTGGCTGCATAAGCTCCTTAGATGTATTTCTAACAAGACATTCCTGTGCAGAGCGAAAGAAGAATTTGAAAGAAGTGGTGACATGGCTTTGTAGGTATTCATGAAGATGTTCCCTGAGCACAGAGGGAAGAAATTGTAAATACGGTGTGGGAAAATTTGAGCAGTGGAGCAGCAAAGGTTGACAGTGCTGGCATTGCACTGAATATTCCATTATACTTAGAATATTCATTTTTTTTTTATTGAGCTCCATGTGAAAAATCACAGGGTAAATTGCCTTTTTCTGAGTGAGTCACCTTTGTACTTGCCTGGAGTCTTTCTAATATATGAAATAGTCAGGCAGCTTCACAGAAAATGCTATTTAAAATGAATTCAACACAAATATTTTGCAATGTACCACAAAATGCATCTTTCCTCTACCTCTGGAATTATATCAGTTGCCTATTTAATAATGAGTGGGAGAAGTAAGAACAAATTAGTTTATCCTTCCATAAAATGAGCTGTGAATGGGACTTCAACTCTCTTGAAGATTATTCTGAACACAAACATGATCAACCTGAATTCTACCTGACCACACAGTTCATCACAGGGTTTTCATTCTCACCTGTGTGATGTCTGTATGCGTCTACATACACGTGCGTGTGTTTATACACCGAGACTTTTTCTGTAAATAAGTCACCGTAATTCTGCAGAAATGCAGTCAGTGATGGTTTGCAGAGCAGTGGCTGTTTCACTGTGCAGATCATTGCTGATTGGAGAAGGAGCAGAGAATAATTCTGTATCTAACTGTAAGATGGAAGGCCCAAATCTGCAATCACAGAGGCCCGTGAAGGCGCTATCTAGGCCTCTGTTTCTTTTTCCTTGCCGAAAAAATGTTATAACTGCACAAGTTTAAAGCACAGATCACTATAATACAGATCAGATATCAAATGAAACTAAGAAAATGGGACCATTTTGCAGTCTGAATACATAACCTGCAATGTTCTCTATGCAGTGTTTAAAGGACAGAGCTACTCATACTACCCAACATATGGCTTGTGTATATAATCACATACACCCTGGTTATGGATGCCTGAATACCTGTCTGGATGAAGCATGAATGCATGAGAGACATTCACACTGAAGAGGAGGGGAGAAAAAAAAAATTAAAAATAAAGGTCATGAAATTTGATCATCTCCATATTTAAGGTTACTCTAAGCAGTCTGCAAATAACAAGGTACTTTAATACCTTGCTTGCACTTTAGTCTCATTTAATATAAACCTATGAAAGATTATTCCTGAAGTCATTATCTTTAACTGTTGAGAGCATAGATCATGCCTAAGTGACTAAAGTGCCAGGAGAAGTCTCAATGGGATACTGCTGAAGATCTGATATATGTCTTTTGGTCTCCATCGGAGTCAAATGACATGCAGAAGAAGAGAAATGATAACTTTGAAGAATGGGATGTGTCCTACAGGCAGCCAGGATCATGAGCCTACGGCAGGCTCGGGATGGCTGAACGATGTCGTGTAAAACGCTGCTGATTTCAGAACGGTGTTAATGGAATGCTATAGGTGACTCGTTCTACCTATTAATCCTGTTTGCTTTCCAGATTGTCTTCAGGAGTGGGGGTGAACTGCATCCTTATGCCTTGCACTGGGAGCAGAGAGACCAGAATGACTATAAAGGGTTGCTCATTTTGTCATGGTCCTGTTTGAGTGGAAATTCCCTGAGATAGCTGACGTGTAGGAAAAAGAATCCAGACCAATCTGTCCAAAGTGGCTGAAATATGGAGGGTAGAAAACTCACTAGCAACAGGACAGAAAATTCAGATTTGAATAATAAGTGTTAAAAAGTCTGTAAGTTTGAGAGTCAGAATGTAGAGAAATAGGGTGCTTATGAATGTGAAAGGGAGATCTAACAAAATAAAGATATGCTGACTGCATAATTGGTGGTCTGAGAAAGCCTGTACTTCACACACAGAGAATCATGGCATAGGGGAGGTAGTATTGCTCACCTGGGTCAAACACGAAGTTTGGTATAATTTCCAGGAATACCTTGTGGACAACCTGCATCCTGTACTGTGGTGAAGCAAATGACAGGAAACATCCAGAGGTGTTTATTTCAGCAGTTTAGGTTACACCACAGACACTCAAAGGTGCCTGACAAGAACAGTTTCCTCCGGATTCTTTGAAAAATATGAAACAAAACAAAATTAAATTGAGCATATGTATTATTCACAAGTTTGTTAAAGAATGAATTATTTTCTTGACCCTTTACTCCAGCTGTAATAACTGCAAAAGGTATTGAAGACCTCAGGTTCTGAATTCTATGCTTGTCTCTTCTGAGAGTTCCAGCATAATTTAAAATGGTCACGACACTCTGTTTATCAGTTTGATTATCCCCAAAATACTTATAATGATACTTAGATTCTTCAAGGAGTCTTGTGAATTGAAGCCTGGAAAGGTCTTTGAGGTCTGGAAATGTAATATGCTGTCTCAATCCAACATATCATCATTCAATTACAGTTATTTTGCTCCCTTTATGCTCCTCTGCCAGCATTTTTCTGACTTCTGTGTGTTGTTTGAGGGTTTTTTTTTCTTTTTTTTTGGTGGGGACTCTTTTTGTTTGGTTGTTGCTTGGTTGGTTGCTTAAATGAACATATGAGGGCCACTTGCATATCATCTAGTCACTCTTGATTAGAGATTGTTGAAATATTAGGTGAAATATTTTCTGAATATATCACTTCTTTTGGTTTTTTATATGAATTATACATGAAATGATCATCGCTGTTGTAAACTTTTGTATCTCACTAGCTGTTGTATGCATCAAATGAGCAAGCCTTTATTCTTTGGACGAGAAAACAATGTGTGATAAAGACTCATCCTCTCTTACACTGCCTGTTCTTAAAATGTATGATAAATAGGATAATGGAATATCGGGTTGGAGGGGACTTGAAAGATCAGTTGAGCCAAACTTTCTCGGTAAAAGCATGACCTAGACAAGATGCCCCACCTCCCTGTTCAGCTGAATCCTACAAGTGTCCAATGCTGCAGAATGCATTGCTTCCCTGGGGAAATTATTTCAATGGCTGATTGTTCTCACTGAGAAAAGCTTCCCTTTTGTGACCAGTAGGAATTTCCACAGGATCAGTTATACCCATTACCACTTATATTTGCCATATGACTCCTTGCAAAATGGAGTCTCCATCCTCTCTGTAGCCACCCTTTAAACACTGGAACATGATGATAAGGACTTCTCTATGCCTTCTTCTCCCAGGTTTGAACAAACCTTGCTCTCAGCTTTTCCTCAGGTGGAAGGCCACCCAGCTGTGTCCATCTTTGTTACCTTTCTCTGTATCCTCTCCATTCTGTCCCCATCCCTTTTGTGCAGTGGAGACTGAAACTGTATTCCAGGATTGACCTGACAAGCACTGAACAGTGGGGAACAATGACTTCTTTAAGGCTTCTGGTGGCACAGCTCAGCATCCTGACAGCTTCCTTGCAGCTACAGCAAACTGTTCACTCTTATCCTGTTCACTAGGACCTTCAGTCCTCTTGCCACAGAGCTGCTTCCCAGCCTGGGAGATCCCAGTTTGTGCTACACTCAGGGACTATGTTTTCCCCTTATCAAACTTCTTAAGGCTCTTGTTAGCCCCCTCTTCCAGCCTACCCAGGTGGTCCTGCTGGGTGGCTCTCCCTTTCAAAGTGTCGACTTCCTTACTCAGTGTGGTGTCATTGGCAAACCTCACCGGGGTACACTCAATTCTAATCTTCTACATCACTTCTGAAGCTATTCAACACAGTGTTGGGCCCAATGTCATTCCCTGAGGGGCCCCATTTTTGACAGGTTGCCAGTTTCAAAAGGAGCTGTTTACCATCAGCCTCTCTGCCATTCCCCACCCAACACACAGACCACAGACCAACACAGAACAGTTTATTCAGGAGGAATTTGCAGGAAACCACATGGAGAGCCTTGGAGAAACCCCCATACACAAGGTCCACTGCTCACCCCACACTGTCTGGCCGGTTATTTTGTTATTTTGTCAAACCTGATCTCAACTTCTCTGGAACTACAAATTTGCTAGCTGAGACACAGGATTAAGAACACAAAAGCCCAGGGCATACTCCTCACTTAGTTGTTTTCTTGCTGTGCATAGTCCAACAAATCACTTAATCTCTTTATACTTCATTTTAGCCATCCCTAATTATTATTATTAAATAGGTATTAAAAATATCCAGAGCTGCTGATCCTGGTAAGAGTCCTGTTGTTTTAGATAGTGTACAAAGATTTGGTGAGTGAATTCCTGAGAAGTTAGCTGGTTAAGAAGCATGCCAAAGCAATGCCCAGGAGAGGGATGCTGTAATGCTTTTAAGCGGTTTCAAGATCTTTAAATACATCAGGTTCTCTATAGATACAAAGCATTAATTTTCACACTAGAATATATGTGCATATCACATTGTTCATAAAACAGACACACACACATACACACATACTTCATCCTCCCCATGTTTTCTGAACACATTTCTACAATTGCATATAAATTTTCCCCTTGTTCTGTAATGATATGACAGTAAATGAATTACCATAAATAAACCAGGCACAGGGATTGGTGCATAAAGTTGTCCTAGCTTCATACAAGATCTGACCTTGGAACAAAGAATACTTTACATCCAAGATGATTCTATCTGCTGTTGATGAATCACAACTCCTGCTTATGTTTAATCACTGCTGACAGTAACAGCTGACAGCTAGTTAGGAAGAAAAAAGTCCTCAGCAACTAAATTCTTTTCTACAGAAGAAAATAAAACTCTTTATATATGACTGGTTTTGCATACAGACAGAGTGATTGGAAGGATGATATGCAGATTTTTATATACTAAATAAATGCTTTGCCTGCTTTCTCCCTTTAAATATAGTGGCATTTTTTTTCTCATTTTCACTTTTCATTACGATTTCAGTACTGTCTTTGGAGATTTTTTGGTTAGCTATGTCATCAATTTTGCTCAAGCAAAATAATTTAAATTTATTTGCAAAATTGAATGAAAGAATGCTATTTTACTTTTGTATTTGGAGAAAATGGAGAATTTGTAGGGATATTTTTATTTTCAGATCCAATTAACTATATTGTTGATGGACAGTTTTCAGAGTTGATGAAAGGAAGCTGTTAATATCAAATGCTATTTTGTGTCTCATTTTTTTAATCATTATGTCCTTGTGCATCAATTTACTTCCATTACTTGCACACGAAAATCAGTGCGACTAGAGGACTGTAGACTTTTTTTTTTTGTGAGCAACAGCTATGACAACTGGCTCTGTATTGTCAGATTACATCTCTCAGCTGGAGAATTAAATTTCTCATGTCCAAGCTTTCTTTACATGTTCATTGTTTATGTGATGAGGGTAATTATTAACTTACTGTCCTTAGCATTTACAATGTGGGGAAAAAAACAACAACAAAAAAACCTGCAGGATTTTTCATCACAAAAGGATTTAATAAAGAAGCAAAGGATAGATGGTGTGTCTCTTAGTTGGTTCTTTTCTAGCAGTGAGAAGACAGAATCTGGTCTGTCCTGCAGAATATGTGGCTGAATAATGAAGTCAATGTGTGGTTGAACTGATTAACGCTGCTGGGAATCACAGTATGACTGTTCACCTGGATGGTTTTTTTCCCTCATATGCAAGACAGACTGCAACTCTCCAAAAATCACATTCAATAAAGAAAAGTCACACAGGCAACAGACTATTCCTCTTTTTTTCCACACATGTTGGCCCTAAATACACTGCTGAAGGGGTTGAGTACCATGCTACCATCACACATGAGGGGCCCTTGGAGCAGAGCTGCCATACCTGCAGCTGAGTCAGTCTGGAAAGGGCTGCGAGTTCTCTACATGGGTGGTCATACATGCATAAATAATTATTATTCTGGTAGAGGAAATAATAAAGGACTCCCATTTCACCAAAATTCAGTAATACAAGTGTTTTTGAAAAGAAATGACAAGGCTGTGCAGGCGCTCAGGGGAAGTCCAAGAGGAAAAAAAAAATTTTTTGTGGATGTTTAGAAGACGCAGTGAAGCAGTAATACTGATTTCATTTCTGTGCTTAGTCCTATGCAGTTGATTAAAAAAAAAAAAGGAAAAAAAGGCTTAAAATGAATTCCTAGTAATGATTTTAAAATTACATTATTAACTTTCAAAGAAGAAACAGGAAGTTTTGTGATCATATCTCATAAACTGACACATGGAAAAGATTATAACAGGAGACATCCCTTTATTAAAGATGGTAAACTACATCAATATTCTTAAAACTGTAAGCTGCATAAAAAAGAGAAAAAAAAGTTTAAATTACAGAAAAATACATTGTTATTCATTTAAATCTTAGGAATAGTTTTGTATTGGATCAATTTGAGATTAATTTATTTTTCAACATGGTCCTACAATAGGAAGCAGTTGGTGAAATTCAATGGCTTCTTTTATGAAGACAAAGAAAATTATATACAATTACCTGAAGTCTGCTAACCTGGAAACCATTCTATTTGCTATTAATGAGCATATCATCAGCAAGCTTGAGTTGCATTTTTTTTTTTTTTTGGTAGGTTTATGGTATTAATTTTGTAGTTTTACATATATCTGTTAAGCTACAAATGAATAAAATCCTACAGAGTCTGAATCACTTTTGTCCAACTTACTTCAAGTAGTTTTTGTTGGATTTTCTTGGTTTTTTTTCTAACATGGTATATATTTTCTGAATGTTGTAAACTTTTTTGTATAGCGGTTTCAGACAGGTATATCAACAAGTCTGACTGACAAGGGACATTCAATTGACTCTTGTTGGATATAAGCTTTTCTTACCAGGATATATAAAACAGGCATCTCCACAGAATGGGCATAGTGTAATGCAGATACCATGGATGGATGTTTGTGTGGGGTTGTAACAAGGTTCTTCTTGGAAATTAGGCACGGAAAGAGTATTTGCAGCTGCTATCAAGAAATCCACACCACTGGGGGAAGTACCTGAACTGATTGTGTGTTTCGGATAACAAGAGTAATACAGATAAGCTGATAATCATTGTCCATTTGATCTCTTGAGTAAAATGCATGGTGGATATACTAACAAAAAGCTCACAATAGCACTTTTTTTCCTTTTTTCCCTCAGTTATTCATCAGAACTTACCTCCATCTTCTGCCACCTTTGGAGACAGGTTATTAAATAACTTTAACTTGCACAGTGTTTGCACATCTGAGCACTGGAACATGTCATACCACTGTCTTCTGATGAAGGCCAATTATAACTTACAATGAGAGTAACAGCACTGAAGAGAATCAAATTTGTTGCATATTTGCAGACAGGTTACTAACAGGAAATACATACAAACATAAACAAAATATTAATCCATTTTGTATTTCTAACTAGTTAAATACTTAGTTAAATAAAATGGAAAGGAGACAGGCAAAGGAAGGAAGGAAGGAATTCGGAAGGAATTTGGAAGGAATTTGGAAGGAATTTGGAAGGAATTTGGAAGGAAGGAATTCGGAAGGAATTCGGAAGGAATTCGGAAGGAATTCGGAAGCAAGGAAGGAAGGAATTCGGAAGGAATTCGGAAGGAATTCGGAAGGAATTCGGAAGGAATTCGGAAGGAAGGAAGGAATTCAGAAGGAAGGAAGGAAGGAAGGAATTCGGAATTCGGAATTCGGAATTCGGAATTCGGAATTCGGAATTCGGAAGGAATTCGGAAGGAATTCGGAAGGAAGGAAGGAATTCGGAAGGAAGGAATTCAGAAGGAATTCGGAAGGAATTCGGAAGGAAGGAAGGAAGGAAGGAAGGAAGGAAGGAAGGAAGGAAGGAAGGAAGGAAGGAAGGAAGGAAGGAAGGAAGGAAGGAAGGAAGGAAGGAAGGAAGGAAGGAAGGAAGGAAGGAATTTGGAAGGAAGGAATTATTCCTGAGAGACTTTAAAGCAAGGCTGGGTCTCTATGCTTTAGTACATTATTTCTCACAATTTTCCCCAAAATAATATCCTGAAAAAAATATTCTTATTAATGTTCTCTTCATTTCTGCAGGGGGCATAAAAATAACTGATGAGTATGAGAATATAAACCGTATGGTTAGTGAGGCAGAGGTGATAATTAGAACATGCTGTACTATGCAGTAAACAAAGCTATTATGAACGATAGAGTTCTTTGTAGAGTATTTAAAGGGGGGATGGAAATAACATACTTTCCCTTGACTGGCTTAAAAGCTCTGTCTGTAACTACCATGAAAAATAATAAAGAGAAAGAAACAGGAGATTTGGATCTCTCAAAGTGATGGTTTCCAGTTAAAAAACAACTGCAAATATAATCAATACTTATTTGATTCCACACTAATTTATGTACAGTATATTATTTGCTTCTCATTAGTCATAGGTTTGGACAGGATAAATCATGTAATAATTGCAAATACAGGTTGTAGAAGAAGAATGCTACAGATTTATTTTGCCAGTAGGATTATCTGATTGTCATTTTAGAAGTTTTCTATTTTCAGCGTCAAAGACATACTTTCTAAAGGCAAATCAAGTTCATTGTGTACAAGGGGTAAATCCAACACAGAATTTATTCGTTCAAGGTTTTTAAGGCCACAAAATTCTTCTCCCCTGATTTAGAAGGCTACAACGTTATTGGATATTGAGGTTACTACCACCAAAAGTTATCTCCAGTGTAACCACATTGCAGTAGCTTAGCATGGCTCTTATGTTTTTAGCAGTACACAATTATAAAATACCTCATATGAAATCAAAGAGCCCATCTGAACTAAAAGTATATGTCACAAAAAGTAGCCGTGGGGATCTACAACGTCTTGAAATATACTTCAGGTTGAATTGTGACCAATATAAAACCAAACCAACCCACAGACAAAACACAACCAACCAAAATGTTAATATCCTAAATTACATATACTTTTCTTACCTGTTTGAGATCTGTCCCACCTTTTTCTTTCTTTCTTTTTTTTTTTTTAAGTTTAATTATCCTTATTTTTTAAAAAAATAAAAATTCTATTTGCAAAAACATGAGTAAAGATGAATGAAAACCAGGCAGCATGAACTCAAAAGTCAAGCTGACCTTACTGTTAACAATAACAGAAATGAATTTTGTTTGGACCAACTATGGAGGGTGAGTGCAAACACACTACTGTGCTACATCAGCTCTGCAACAGAAAACTTTGATCTTCTGGAGTCATGACTTGAGAAAGGAGACACTGGTGCTTTCTAGATACCTGTACCTGCTAGTGATATGTGCACCACCTTGTTGCTTCCTCCATCAAGAGTGGATGCAAGGACTCCGCATCCTGTGTGTAGTAGAACATCTCTTTATATGCTACTAAGTGGAATGCAGATGAGAAGTACAAAACTCCACACAAGGAATGTTTCTCTCCCAACATTTCCAGGAAGCTTTGGTTTTCAAAAAACATAAAAAGCCCCACAAACTAAGAGGTATGTTTCTAGCTTGTAGTGCATAGTTAAATTAAAAACCTTAAATTTTTTACTACAGGTACATTACATCTGGTGTCTTCATTATTATTCAACTAAATGTTATAAACCAGTGAAGAAGCATTTTGAACAGTATTCCCAGAAGAATCTTTCATTTTTAATGTCTTCACTTTTTCCATTATGTTCCCATTAGCTATTTCCTTTAGCCTTTCTCCTATTTTTTTTATCTCTCAGGATTTCCTTTGTGACTGTGGACTAAATGACCTTGCATAAGCAGACTCACAGCAGCAGTAAGATGAAGAGAATTACACTAAAATAAATACACAAATTTCTGACCAAAAGTGACCACTTGAAGTAGAGAGAAAGATGGAATTTCTGAAAGTCTAATGCACTTTCCTTAGGGTTACAGGGGACTTCTACCCTTCAGGCAGGATTTAGAGCCACAAACCACTCCTAAAAGTATGTTCTTCATAAAGGAAAGGTGAGTGAAATAGATACATGTCTGCAGAGAAGCTCTAAGAAGATCAAAAGACTGGGAGACTCAAATTTACTTCCTTTCTGCTACAAGGATTCAAGCCAATCTTATTAAGAACAAGTAAGCCCAAACACCAGCTCTGTGGATTTCTTTGAGGGGAAAAAGACTCACTCAGAAGACTGGGCTTTAAATACAGGAAGAAAAAGATCTGGCTTCAATCACCTCTTAATGATCTTAACAATTTCTTCTAAAGGCCATTTTGTACGAAATACTGGTGATTGTTGACCTTCATGGCTTTAAAAGAACATTCCCATAAAATACTCAGCCCACAAATTCCTGGTAGAGTCTCAGAGTGTTCTTGAAACATATCCATAAGACTGACCTGCAAGCACTCTGTGGTGGGAGGCAATATTTTCTTTTAAAACACAACACTGGGAGGAGAAGAATGGTTTTACCTCTTTGGCTCAAGGCCTTGAATTCATGTGCCTTCTTTCCTGGGAGATAGTTCTAACTATTGTGTTATTGGGTATTCTTGGGTACGTATTCTTTGAGTTTCTTTCTTGAAGTTATTCCACTTTGCAAGATAAAATGAAATATTCATCAAGCCAGACAGAAAGAATGAATAAGCAAGATTCTTTTGTCTATTGGGTTGGGTACTCATGTGGGAGATGAACACATGGGTTCTGGTCCCTGCTCCAATAAATACTTAATACATATCAATGTATAACTCTGGGAGCAAGTCCTCCACACAAGACAGGAAGAGACATGCATGTTTTGTGAATCTCAGGAGGATTTAAACATAAAATAGATATCTCACTCTGTCAAGACCAGAGTTCTTGGCGTGCTCACAGCAGAACTTTAGATACCAAGGGAACTTCTCTGTCAGAAATATTCATGAGTTTGCAGGGCAGCAGCTTTGAAAATCTGAACTTTAAAAATGAGAACCTGAGATTTTAGTGGACTTAATTCCAAGTGTTTTCTGCTGTTTTTATTAAATTTATGTTCTCATAAGACATAAAAGTTTGTGTTGGATTGAGGAGAAGGACTTGGAGTTACTGAGGAAAAACCCAGTAGAATACACAGCCACCTTCCCTACTTAAGTGTCCAAAGCATGTAACTGTAAGGAAGAACAACGACATTACCATATGATGACAAGAAATTTCCTCTCTTCCACTGCCTAGCAAGAAGTCCCCATTACAGTCAGAGATGGAACCTGCCTACACAGCTGAATGTCCAGGGCTTTGCTGTTGTAGCTACAGCCATGTGCATGTGAGATGATGGCCAACTGCCTCTCTGTTTGCAGGAGGTATTTAATGGTTTTGCTACCTAACATCACAGAAGGTCAGCAGGGAGATGGATGGTGATAAACTAACAAGCAAAATTGTTCTAACAAAGCATCTGTGAGCAACTGCTTGATCAAAATGACAGACATCAATCAGAATAATAACTTCAAATATGAGATTTTCAATTAGCGAGGGAACATAAATAAATGCGTCTGGAAAATAAGCATAAGGGATTTGGGAAGGAGACAGCACATACATAACAAAAGAAAGAGAGAGAGGCAGCAGGAAGAGAAACGGACTGATATACACAAAGATATGTGCACAGAAGCAGACTTACAAACAGGTCTTCTGGGAGACCCACAGATAAACAGAAGTATTACAAATATTGTCTCTGGCTTGCACACAGGAAATTCTTGCAAGAGTTTTGCAAAGATCTTAAACTGCATTTTGCATTTAAAGGTAAAAATTAAAAAAAAAAAATACACTTTCTGCTATATACTCCCTTCCTTTCCAAAATTTTCTCTAACACAAAACTGTTTGTAGGACATATTTGGCACTGGTAAGGCTGCACCTTGAATATGATTTTCAATTTTGGGTCCCTCACAACAAGAAGACAGGGAAGTGCTGCAGCAACCCTTCATGAGAAGAGTTATGGAGAAGCAGGAGGGTCTGGAGCACCAGTTTGGTGAGAAGTGGCTGAGGGGCTCAGCCTGGAAAAAAGGAGGCTCAGGTGTGACCTTCTAACTCTCTACAACTCCCTGAGAATAGAATACAGCCAGGTGGGGATTGGGCTCTGCTCCCAGCAAACAATGGACAGGACAAGAGGACATAGCTTCAAGCTGTGCCAGAGCAGATTCCGGTTGGATTATAAGGAATTTTTTTTTCACTGGGAGGGGGACAGGGTCTGGAACGGGCTACCTATGGATGTATTGGAATCATCATCCCCAGAAATATTCAAAAAACAAGTAAATGCAGCACTTGAGAATGTTGTTTAATGGTAAATTCATGATGCTGAATTATGGGTTAATGGCTGGACCTGATCTTAGAGCTCTTTTCCTGTCTTAATGATTCCATGATTCCATATGCTTAGCAAAAGTGTTCAGATTTCAGCAATGCATGTTCAGACTGAGTGCCTCTTTGTCCTTACCTCTGAGGTTGCCATTTGCATTAGCACAAAATGCAGCCTGGTGAAAATGACAACATTTTGCTTCCCCTTTGCACAGGATGATGGGCAATGAGGCTTCAAGTTGCGTACCTTCAAGAAAAAGAAATAAAAAAGACCACCTCCATCTCAGGAAAATCTTGATGTGCAGATTGTTGAAAGGTGCAGGATATGCCAGGGAAGTTATGGTATTGCCATAGGTCAGCAAGCTGAGTCTCGGAAGTGATGTTCTGCTTACAGCTTCCCCATGACCTGATAGAACCTATCAGTGGCCAGTTTGAATATGGACAATTCTTTAAGCCACTTAAAGTTGTGACCGCCTCTGTGATCCACACTTAAGAATAGACAAACTCCCCCCCAAGCTCTCTCTCGTTTCCGGCGCTGGCACAGGTGGCTGCAGGCCCTGTGCGGGGGCCAGCGGGCCCGGCCAGGCCCTGCTTGGGCCAGGCCGGGCCGGGCCATGGCCATCCTGGAGCCATGGGTCTGTTCCATCCGTGGAACCCCCCCACTGCCTTGCCATGGGCAGCCGGAGCGGCTCGGCTCTCCCCCCTCTCCACTTCGATAAGCAACATTCAACATTCCAGCTGCAAAGCTGCAAGGCCGAGGTGAGATTAACCCTTTTATTGCTGTGAAGAGCTGAAAACCTGAGGGCAGAGAGAGAGGAGATGCTTAAAGCTGAAATTCTGTTGTGAAGCTATGGTATATCAGAGTATCCCGTTGTAATTTCATGAAGATGTGGGGGGTGGAGTGTTCAACTCGTAAGCAAAAGCAACTGCGCTGAGATAGGCAGATGCTGACACAGCTGTAATTTCATGAGAAGTTTGAACAGGGAGAGATGGACCAGATGAGGACTTCTGCTCCAAATGGGAAATGAGAAAACCTCAGTTCCTAGAGATGCTCCCAGAGATAGTCCTAACGATGAAGATGAGGAAGACCCTTTGCTCCCAGGGAAGGAGAAGGGCCTCTGTTCTTAGAGATGAAATGCTCCTAGAGATGGGTGAAGAGGACTTTTGTTTCTGAATGGCTCAACCTTAAAATTGTAGCCCAGTAATCCAAGAGTGGACCCTCGAAAGCAGTTGCGGGAAAAGCTGCAAGTCGGGGGAAGGGACTCACATGCAAGCAGAGAGACTCCTCTTCCTAAATGGACTGAACAATATTTGGAAGTGAGCGCCTGTCTCGGTGTGATACTGTTTTCATGGCACGAGCAAAAAGAGACTTCTCTTTCTAAATGGACTGAACAAGGTTATTATGGAAGTGGGAAACAGACTGAACATCTTAAGGGCTGTCTTTACATTGTCAGTGGGGGAAGGGAGGAAGGTGGGGGGAGGAGGAGAGTTCTGAAGGTGGTATAATTTTTTTTCCCTTCTTTTAGGTCTGTTAATAAACTTCTTTCTATTCTTTCAACTTTGGTGCCTGCTTTGCATTTCTCCTAATTCTTATCTCATAGAAGATAAACAGTAATGAGTATTTTGGGCCAAACCACTACACTAAATTGGTGTTTCTGCCCAGTTACAAACCCAACCCGCTACAGGTATGTACAGATTTGGTCCTTGTGCTCCCATCAGAGCTGATGCTGTTTGGCTGGATACTAAGATAGATGAAGTTTTGGTCTAGAATGCCATGGTCACTCTAATGCTTCCACTAAAGAAACTTTGCAGTAGTGTGTGGGCCTCAAGGATGCCGGTGACTAAGACATGGCCTCCTCAAAACCTCTTTACTATGACCTTGTTTTGTATAGTTTCATAAATTTTCAAAAGCTGAGTGTTCTTTTGAAATGTACCAATATATTTAGGGATGATTATAAAAGAGGTGAAATTCAAAAGTGTGGAAAAGAATACAGGAGCAAATTAGGTTCTAGTTCCTGTTAAAAGGACTAATCAGACATAAACACCCCAAAAAATTCACAGAAGGACTCATTTAACAAGCTTCTTTGTGTGATCCAAGCCCTGATTGTTCATGCTTTAGCAGTAGGATAATTAAAATATCATTGTCGAGAAATGGGTGGGAAGGGAAAGGATCAGTGCTATATATTGTCAGGTTTTCAGAGAGATGTAAGATATCATTGTGAAGGTGATACTTATTTCAGAAACAGCAAGGTTGGCGTCCCGATTCAGGCAAGGACACTTGTTATTATCAGTCTTAAGACAAAGATACATGAAACTTCTAACAGGTGAAGTGAAGAAAGAGTTCCTCTGTGTCTCATTCGGGATTTGAATAGCCTTTAATTTACAAAATTTAGACCAGATATGTGCTACAGGTGACTCTTATCAGCAAAATTTTGTCAGAAACGTCACTGAATACCAGTGCAATAATTGAAAGGTTTGGAAAACTAAAATGTTTTTTTACAAGCTATCTGCAAAGTGAAGTGGACTGGAAAGAGTTGGTGAAAATGACAATATCTGCTCGTTGCATTTTATCTTATGTCTTCTAAACACCCATTTCTGCAGAAGCCATTTTGGAGATTTAGAAGACTGAATAGAGACAAATCCAAATCCAAGAATATGGGAACTTAGAGAGTCCACAGGAGGTAAAGATATAAGGTCTGACAGATGAGAAATATATCCAGGAAAACAAGTAAAGAGAGAATAAAAAGGCAAGGGCTGTCAGCAGGACACTGCAAAAAACATTTGAATAAAAGCAGTAAGTGCTTAACAGCTGTTGATAAAGAAGGAGGGTAGATTTAGATTATCCTAATCTGATACTGAAAGAGGGGAGGTTTAGATTAGGTATTGGGAAGAAATTCTTTACTGTGCCTGCAGTGAGGCCCTGGCACAGCCTGCCCAGAGAATCTGTGGCTGCCCCATCCCTAGAAATGTTCAAAAGCCAGGTTGGGCAGGGCTTGGAGTAACTCGGTCTAGTAGAAGATGTCCCTGCCCATTGAACAGGGTTAAAACCAAATGATCTTTACGGTCCCTTTCAACCCAAACCATTCCATGATTTTATGATCTGTTGAATATCAACTGTATGAAATGAGCTCCTATTGGTCAATCATGCAGTGGACAGGTTCACATGAATTCAGTGAAACTACCAGAAACCCATATGACCAGATAAGCAAACCCACACTGTACCACACAAATAGACTTCAGATGTATAACATATGTCACTTAGCAATGGCCCACAGTCCTTACAAAGAAGCAAAAATGCAGCAGCTATGACCAGATTTATGTATTTCACTGTCATTGACACACATAGTGCTGAGTGAATCTCCCGTCATTTAAGAATTATGGACCTAATTTTGTCCTTGGTAATTTCTGTGGGTTGCCCTGACACGTCAAGAAAATTATTTGGTCCACCATTTTGACTTATCTAGGTTCAGCTCTATTTGTGATTCTTTCTCTGTGGTGGGGTGCCCACCCTGTTTTATGCTAATTATCTGTCAAAGTGTCTCACAGCTCCAGAATTTGGTTTCCCCTTGAGCAACTCCCAAGTTTATTAGTTTGACCTTATCAAGCTTCTTTTAAGGCAGCTCTCAATGTCAGTTCAAAGTTACAACTGCCCTTCATTCTTGTTTTCACAATTACAGCTCTTCCCAACCCCTCACTGTTAACCCTGATGACTGAGTTACGTAAATTATCTCTCAAAATCCTAGGCACTTGTGGTATAGAAGGAAGTGGAAGGATGGAAACGTGGGAAATCAGGGCTTCTTTCTCTCACACTTTACTCTTGGTTTCCTTCTGTCACTTACCTCAGTCAGGCACAGTAACAAGTTTTTCCCCCATATATGGACTGGTGAATCTCAGAAGGAGAAAGTGCCCTACACAAGCACCCACCTTGTGCTTTTTTGTTTGAAAGTAGTTTCCAAACCCTTTCTTTGTTCTAGCTGTAGCAACAGCTTTTCCTGCAGTAGAAACTGTGGATGAAGGTCAGCTACCTGAATCCCAAAACCTCACCTCAGTTCTTTGATAATGTTATTTTTATATGTGCATGTATGGGCACAAAGACACACACACATAAGAGCTGTAGCAGTATTGATGAAATGTATTATCTTCAAATAATCATGCTACTTTGGCTTGTCACCTCCTTCACATTATTGATATTAAAAAAAAAAAAAAGAAATCTTCATGCACTTTAGTTGCAGAAAACTTATTTGAGTGACATCCTCTACTTTGGGATAATGATCTGGGTCTTCTGAATCATTACTGACAGCATGGAAATCTCTGCTTTTGTACACATTTGCTAGCCAAGCCAGGAGCTTTCATCATTCCCTTAGATTTTTTTCACAGTCCCACTCTACTCTGTTTTAAGGAGACCTTCTTCCTTTCCCATAACTTCTTGTTGCATAACACTGCGCTTTTCTAAGTTAGGGTGATCATTTCAAACAGTTTGTTTTTGTAACTTATCCTGAAAGCATCTCAGAAGTTTCCTTTCATTGTATATCCTTAGAAATCTAGACATATAAATTAAAGAACCCATTTCTGTATTCTCGAAGAAAGTTTCCCTGTTAGTCAGCATTAGCCAAGCAATGCAGATTTATTCCTTTTCATCTCTCCTCATGACTCATTGCCTACAACTCCTTGATCATTTTGTTTACTTTGCTCTGAAACGTATCAAATTTTGTGCATCTTACATAGCTGTTTCTTTCTTTCTGTCCTCCATAACAATCTATAAAGGGGAAGGACAACACTTTTACCTTCTCATACACTACTTTTATGTCTGTATTTTTGAGCTGTTTTGTCTTTACTCCTTGGTCCCTTCCATCAAATTACTCCAATCCTCTTCAATGCCATTTCCCCTTCTGTTCAATCATACCTATCCCTTCATTTTCCTTCAAAAACAAAGCAATAGGGTCACCTACTACCAAGGGTTCTGTGACTTTAAATTGTAGACAAACTGTTTCCAAACTTTCCTACAGAAAAAATGTGTCCCAGGTACCTAGAAATCAACAGAAGACAGCAATGACCAAGAAGTTTTCTCTTTTCTTCCAGGGTTTAGCTTGTAGGTCTACATTTATGGTGATGGATACAAACTGTAGTGAGCTGGGATTTTCAAAGGCTAATGACCTGTCATATTTAGCAACCAATTATGGCAGAGTTTTCTGGGCTGTGAATTCATTCATTAAAAAAGAGGTGAAAGTTCAAGTTTTATGTGAAAGTATTATAGCTCCTCCTTAATAAATGTATAATTAGATAACTATAGGAAGATTGTATATACAGCAGATACTAATCCATTTAATATGTTGACTGTCTATACTTAATTATGATAATCTCAATGCGCTGTTAAATAGACAAGAAGGACAAAACCTCCCTTAGAGATTTGTCAGTAGTATTTTAAGAGCTGATATAGTTTACCTATAATCCTCCACTAACTCATTAAAGAGTGGAGTATAAGACTGGCCATAAGACTTTTTTCTTTCCGTTTTCTGTTCTAATCAGTCCTTATTTCCCATTTTTACTCCACATACCTACAGCTTGTGTTTCTCCAGGACACAAAAAGAACCTTTATTATTGACATCAATAAGTGATTTTCATACCTATCCAGGGCTGAAGAGGTCTCTGAATTTGATGTGGAGTGCTGAAACAATGGCTCGTGTCTTCATCTTCTTAGGTTCTATGAAAGTATCAAGAGGAAAAAAACAAAATAACAAATAAAAGTCAAAAAGAATAGTTAGCAACCCATAGGAGAGCCATTACAATTCATAAATGAGGGTTACACACTCAATCTCTTTCTCTTTTTATGTATGAAGTGAAATAGATAGAACTCCCACACATTTTTTCCTCCAGCCACTTTGAATATTGTTCACTCTTGTTGTCAGCTTTGCCAGTGATAAAAGGTTTATTCCACATATTCCCAGGCGATGGTAGAGCAAAAAGTATACCTAATGTGGCTGTCCAATGCATTGACATTCATATTTAGTCTCTAAAGTCAAGTCATTTCAGAGGAAAGGGGAGTACAATTTGCTATGTAATGCATTGAGACAATCCTATATCTCTGACTGTGTTTCATGACAGATCTTATAAAAGATCGTAAATTACTATCTGTTGAAATGTATGAATTTAATGGATTCCATTAATGCACACACCTGCACATAAAAGATTTTGCAAGCCAGAAGATATGATCAGTCAAACAGCTTTAATAGTTATTAATTATAGTTGTTCACTATTTATTCCTCACCAACATAGAAATGTTAAGGTGTTTTAATACCTATGCTCCTGGATGGCATGCATAAAACAGGGAAACAGTCCTTTCCTTCTGTGTAATCAATCGCCCTATTACCCAGTGCTTTAAACTCTCTGTTAGACATTTTCTGAGGCAGGACCCTTATTTCTCTCCATATGCTTCAGAAAAACACAGACAGATTTCTGCACAAAGCTTTCTACTCTTCTGAGTCATTTAGGCTGAATCCAGAAATCCTCAGTTTGGATTGAACTTTGTAAAAGATTTCAGTATTTGTTTCAGTATTTATTAGAAGTCACAGAATGGTTGGGGCTGAAAGGAACTTTTGGAGATCGATTTGTCCAATCCTTAGGCAGGTTGATTAAGAGCTCATTCCACAGTAGTGTGTCCATTTGGGTTTTGAATATCTCCAGAGAAGGCTCCACAACCTCCTTGGACAGCCTGTTCCAGCATCCTATCACCCTCACAGTAAAGAAGTTCTTCACACTCAGATGGAATTTTCTGGTTTTCAGTTTGTTCACATTTCCTTTTCTCCTGGAGTCTGGCCCCATCCTTTAGACACCTGCTGTTCGGATACTTACACACACAGGAGGTCCCGTCTCAGACGTCTCTCATTGAGGCTCCTCAGCCTTTCCTTGCAGAGGAATGTTGCAGATCCTTCATCACCTTGTAGCTCTGTGTTAGATCCACTCCAGTAGTTCCTTGTCTTTGTTGAGCTAGGGAGCCTGGCCCTTGGCACAGCTCTCCAGATGTGACTCACCAGTACAGAGTGAAGAGGCAGGATCACCTCCCTTGGCCTGCTGGCCTCATACAAATGCACCCCAGGATACCATTGACCTTCTTGGCCCTCAGGGCAGGCTGCTGGCTTGTGGACAGCCTGTTGTCCACCAGAACACCTGCTAGTCCTTCTCCACAGAGCTGCTTTCCAGTAGGTCACCCACCCCCAGCCCGTGTTGGTGCCCAGGGTGGTTCCTCTCCAGCTACACAACCTGCACTTGCCTTTGCAGAGCTTTTTTATGCTCTTCTCTCTCCAGGTATCCATCCAGTCCAGGTCTTGCTGTCCAAGTCACATGAGATGCTTTAAAAAAGTAAATCCATATTGTTTTTGCCTCATCAAATGACTCATTGTGCTCCTAAAACACTAAAAAAAAAAAAAAATCGAATACTGCAAAACTCAGGTGTTGAAATTCATAAAAGAACCCAAGCAGTACACAGCAGATAGGCTAAAAATTTACAAACCAGAAGCATTGCCACAACAGTGCCAAATTCAATTAAAAATTTAACAAAAAATGCAGGAGGAAGAATCCTATCAACCAAGCAAGGATGTACTATGTAACATCCCAATGTCTCTGGCCTCTGGAGTTTGAAATGAACACTATGAAGCAAATGAATAAACTCATGCAGTCATCTGAGAAAAATTTAAAGTATGCTCCTACCTCATTCTGTGATTACCTGTAACAAAACCAACCAGCACTTCACCGAGAGACTGTGTGGTTGCACCAACAACATCTTGGTTCTTGGAAGAACGGGATATGCCCCGAGTTCCAAAGTTGTTATCTAACCTATAAAAGAGATTATTTCCATGTCACTGTGCATTTTAAAGGGCTTTGAGATATATCGGTGTAGAAAGAAAGACACTGTTAAAGACCATGGAGTTTCTCAGCCCCTTGGATAATCTTTGACACTACATTTTACTGAATTTTCTGTGTTATATATGAAAATGCAAGTATAAGGCAAAGAAAAAAATTAAGCTTGAAGTAAAAATCCTTTAAATTTATTCAAACCCCACAGTGATCCAAGTTAATGAAACAATGAAACATATTACATATTACATATTACATATTAATTACATATTACATACATACCTGGCAAAACCAGGCAGAGATTACTAGATCAGCATATCAGTTACTCTCCTATTGTCCACCTCTTACCTGAGAGTTAATATGAAGTAACAACATCAACCTCCCAAGAACATAAAACTATTATGTGTTATAGCTGGTGCTAAAGCGTGAATGAAAGCACTTATTGAAATTATTATCCTAACTGACATTTGTCATTTGTACTGTCTCCTTTCATCCAAAATCTAGTTATATATTACTGAGTTTTGCTTGTGGTTCATTCCTTTTCTGCATCTCTTAGTATGGGCTTTTTTACCCCGTATCTTTGCTAAATAAATAGAAGTTGAGTATACTGTTGGACACAGATATATTTCCACGCAATCTACTACTTATTAGTTGTTGTCATAGCTATGGGCTTTTTACTCTTTTATTCTACTCTTTTAAAGTGTATCAATATATGTATTTAATTGCTGACCCACAAGACAGGCAGAGAAGGTAATGGCCACAATATTGGCTGTCACCAAGTTTGAGCTTTTGACCTGTACCTTAGATGCTGAGCAACCACAACACTCAATTTCTCTATGAGTTATTGCTCAGGCCTTCTGAAATTAGGGAAGAAATAGACATTGCTGAACACAGACAAAATGGGCATTTCCAAAATTAGAAATCACTTGGAAAATTCAAGCACCATTGTGCTGGTCAGCCTGAATTACTAACTTGTCAAAGGGCAAGGAGGTGGAAAGAAATGGATCTTTTAACTTCAGGGATTGCACTCATGACACTTGACCATTGAGAATGGTAGCTATGGACAACAACAATGGTGATAAAAGAAACACTTGATCCTTACTTATGATTCGGATCCGTAACCAAAAATACATTAAATTTTTAAGATGTTGGTGATTTTTATTTTTTTTTAAGAGTATTGAACTTTAAACAAGTAGCTGCATGGCCTCTGTTAGGAAGCCTCTGAGTGTCTGGGCCTTTCAAAACTTTAAGAAGAGACTGGTACAAAAAACTTTAATAACATCAAGTCACAAAAAGTACCTGAGTAGATGTCTCAAAGGCCATTGTTAGAGCTAAAGTTAGCTATTCTGCAGCACTGCTATTCACTCTATGTCCTTGCTTCATAATGGTTGGTATAAAATGCTCCTTTCATTTGGAGTGAAGAGAATTTTTAACTCAGGAAAATACTGTTCCCTGATGGAAAAGACAGGGTTTGCCCTACATTATTATATCTTATGTTATGTTGTGTTTCATTATGTTATATCACATTACTCCATGTTAAGTTTTAAGGTTTTTCTGCTGTGTTTTCCTTCTGAAACCTTGGTAGAATTTGGTGTTTAAGTCCAAAAGTGTTCTTGAGACATACTTGAAATGGAATTACATTTCAGTTAAATCAGATACATTTATAGCTAAGTATAGCCTTTCACACTTTTCTGGATGTCAGTCTGGATCTGTGACATTATTTCCTGACAAAAGGAACGATTCAGAAAAAGAGCTGTATATCTCATTAATACTGAGAGGTGGAAACATTGTCTAAAAGTACTCCTTATTTTGTCTATTTTGGAGATAAATCGGTTGTGTCTTTCTAGAACAAGACTTTCCACATTGTTATCTGGGAAGAGCCTTATTCATCAGATCATGGACGACTCTGTTACAAGGAGAAACCAGGATGCTGAGGAGATCTGGCAGAATGGCAATATTAGCATGTTGTTCTAGCAGAAACTTCAAGATTAGGCTGTTCAATGAAAATCTAAATGGTTATGCATGATGAGATTGTTCTTTTAAAAAAGTCAGCAACCAAATAGGTTATCAGCAGGGTCAAAAACACTCTCAGAAGAAATGATCTCATTGCAAAATCTGCTTTTGCTGATTTGTCCACCTTACCACTTTCATTTTAAGTTGTCGTTAGCAGCATGTTCTTTGTTCTTCAGTAATAACAAATCTTAAAAAAATCTACCCATCTTTTAAGCACAAAATTAGTTCAATTCTTTTAAAAGGAAGAAAAAGCAGAGCTGACTCTCAGCTAGCATAAACTGACATATTGTCATTAAATGTAATTAATCTACTCCAATTATCGTTATCTGAAGTTCAAGACCTCCAATTGAAATAATGTTTTCATTGATCTATTAAATGAAAAAGAGAAAACATCTGTCTGTGTGTCCAGCTGTGTAGCTATCTGCATAACCCTCTTCTTACACAGAGAAAATTTTTTCATTAAATATCTGGTCAAAGGCTGTTGCATTTCTTAACAAATTTTTAATCCCCATGAATCCAGCCCATTTTTAGACAACACTGGAAACAAACATATCTTTTCATCATGGAGAGTTGTGGGAGGGGTAGGAGGGTGTGCAGGGAAGACAAAAAAGAAACCAAAATCAGTATTTTATGTCCAAGTCTTTGTAACAATAGACTTTACTTTCTGATCAGCTTGTTGGCAGTACAAGGGTAAGAATAATGAAAAAAAATAAAGAGTGGGAAAATATTCCTTTACTCTCAAAGCATCTCTATTCACTTAGCTTAATTAACAAAGGAGAAAGTTTGTCATGGTAATTTGGAAACATTGCTGAAATTATTGTTATTAATTTCCTTCTGGAGAATAGGGAGGAGAAAGAGAAGGTAGAGAAACACTGACTAAAACTATAATGCTTGAAACAGGCAGTGGCATAGGCAAATATAGTCAACTGAGCAAATATAGCATTGTGCAAAGAATCAGCACAAAAATTCTTTTTCATCTAAATCCCACCTACATCCTTAAATTAGTTAAGAAAGCACATCACTTAGAGCTCAGACCCCCTCCACCCCCCAGTATCCCTTACTTACTGCGCTGATAAATGCTTTAACAGATTAGCTAAGATTAGAGTAGAATGACAGACTATACTGGCTGCAGTCTGAGGTTGCTTAGGAGTTTGGCAACATAAATTATGCATAAAGTCAGGATTTTATACACATCACTGGAAATTTCCTTGTTTTCCACATTTAGACAAGAACCCAGGGATATCCAACAAAAGGTTTATGTCACCGTTACTAATTTTGTTGGAAGAAATTTGTGCATTGTGGAAAAAAAAGTCCATAGTTTGTGTCGGGACAGGGCTCTGGCATGTAACCAGCTCTAGATGTCAGGAGGGTTGGATCAGATGACCTCCAGAGATACCTGCTGATCTAAAGTTTTCAATGATCTGTGAAAACTCAACTCAAGATGCTTTTTCTGAAATCTTGTAAGTTGTTATTTTTACCTTGTGCTGAAACTTGGAAGGATAGTGGCCCTTCTGGGAACACATTTTTGCTTTTATATATTTTGCATATTTATTTACTGTAAAGTAAGCCAGTTTTCAGTGTGTGCCATCAGCAGGTGTGTTGGAAAAGTCCTCTTTTTATTTGTAAAGTGATGAAGACAACCAGTCTTTAACAGTTTATTTTAAGTGGGAAAAAGTTTATGACATTAGATTTCTATTTCATAATGCTCAGATTTATGATGGGCAGTAAAATCATACAGTGAGTCTTAATGTAAGTGTTATTTAATGAAACCAGAGTTACCAGGCATCATGTTATTATGGAATTCACAAAGCTAACATTGCAACTCTCAGCCTTGCTAGAAAATGTAGTGAAAACCAAGTTGTGGGATTTTCATCACTCTGTTTTGTAACACTCTGATGTACATATATTTTTCTACAGATAGGTTAAAAAAAGCATGGAAACTGTATCAAGAGAATAAAACATTCTATCTGAAGCAGCAGCTGTAACCCTTCAGCTGAAGGGTGGCCAGGATATTTCTACCCAAATTAAGATAATGGAAAGTAAAGTTATTAGACCCTTTACTGAACCCATACAAAGGAGAGAAAAAAGCTGCAGTTTCAATTCCAACATGATGGATGCAGGTTTTAGAAAGTACATGTTTATTATATGCATTTATTTCAACATGAGATTTAAGTTAAAAACAAGTCTTAAACCCTAAAGTTGCTCATTGGTTTCTACCAATTTCAGTTGCAATTAGCTGCTCATATATTTATATGGTGCTCTTTAGAAGTATTTATCTGTTATATACTGATTGCTCCTCTAGCACTAAGAGAGGCTTGTCTGGTCCAGAAATCAATGAAAAAAATTCAGTAGTGGTGTGCTCAAGAGTTTCTGAATCCTTATCATAACATATGCCAGGAAATTCATGCAAATACTGGATTTCTATGCCCAGATCTGGTCACTGCATGTGTCAAATGGATAGAGCAAAGTACTTACCTGGATCAGATCATATTATACACTCTCCAAGGCTTGGACTACATATATATTTTTCTTCTTGCACAATGCTAGCAGATGGAACTTGATTGTCAAAAGCCCTCAGCAGCCAATAGGCTGAGTACTTTGTAAAGCCTTTCCTGTGGCTGAAAAGGGGAAAAAAGAGTAAAGACAGTATTTTACTGCCTCTATTACAGTCCACTCTTAATGAGCTCCTATCTAGACAATGCACTGCCCAGGCTTTGAAAGGAAAAAAAAAAAAACAAAAAACAAAAAACAAAACGCTTTTGTTTCTTTCTGGTTTATAAGATGTGTCAATAGGCCAGTTAGGCATCATTTCTTCTTATGGACAATTTATATAAATGAGAATATAAAAATAGATATAGATGTCTATGTCAATGCATCTGTATTTGTGTGTGTTTGTGTGTGTACATATTCCATCTGTGTATATTTTTAAATATGCAAACAGAATCCTTTTTACCCTCTCAGTAGAAGTTGTTATAGTCTCCCATAGCAACAACTCACAGATAAAGATTCTCACATCAAACTAAATTGTACATTGAGGACACTGCTGACGGTTATGCCAACATTATAGGTCTGATTTCAATCCACGGAATTACGGAGTTTCCAAGTGAAGGTCTAACCTCAGCTCACCAGGCTATGATACAGGCATGCATATGGCAAATAACATCATGTCTTCTTTTTTGACAAAGAGAAATGAGTTACAAAGTGAATGGCAGGTTTTATGCCAAATTTCCTGACTTTTGTGGGTTTAAATCTTTCCCCAAATGTTAATATTATGGAAACTACTGTTTTGATGTTTGAGGAGATATCCAGTCCTTGTGGAAGCAGTTACATTCTGTTTCTCTTGGTTTGGAGGAATTTCTTCTCCTGAATGGTCAGTTCAATTGAACAGCATAAAATAGAAAGACACTTCCTTCTGGCAGGACAGGTGGAAATTTTATGCTCCAGGACTGTTCGGTAATGATCTTTGGCTGCATTCATAAACACAGACACAGCAGCTAGCTATTAATGTAGAGTCATGCAACATGGAAAATATAATTCATGACTCTCCACCCTTCCACACACACTCTTCATTAGCAGAAACTCTTCAGTATTGTCAACACTGGACAGCACATGGTTTCTACCTCAACTTTAAGTGCCTAAAAAGAAATGCAGTTAAACCATGGTTCATCCAACAAAGCAGAAACAAGCAGACACAAGGCATCACCATTTTCAACACTGAAGTTCATAGCCAATCCAGGAGAAGAATCTCACAATTTCACTTCAGTGATATTTGTTTTTTTGACTTGCTTTTTTCAATCTCACAGTTCACACTTTCGTGGTAGAATTGCATTCCTGTCTAAGATACCATCTTTGTTGGCTGTTGTAGTTTTTTTGGGGTTTTTTTGTAATTGCAATGTTCATTTTCAATATTTGGCTTTTTGTTTTATCTCTTTGTTTTTGTTGTTGTTTCTGTTTGTTGTTGTTGCTTTCAGAAACTGAATGAATAATTTAGAACTGTGAAGTGCATTGATGGTTTAGTTCTTTTTTGGGACTGGGATATTAGAAAGGACATGTACAAGTAAAGTAACATAACCTTTTCTCCTTTCAAAATCTCTCAGAAACACATCAAATATTTTCTCAGGAACAGTAAAGAAATACATTCAAGAACAAACAAAACCACAACACTTTTATTTTCCTTCATTAAAAAAGTTAAATAATTCACCTTAGACTAATTCATTTTCATTTGAATAAAAATTCAGAGTCATATGAACCATATGAAAAAATAAAATTCAAATGTCCCTCATCATGCCTTATATTTCTTAAAATGTAAAAGTCATTAAGTTATTTGAAGCAGAAAGTTTAAGGAGACAATAGATTTCACATACGCATTTTAATGTATGTACACAATTTTTTTTTCTGCTACAATCGCTCCAGTGGCTTTAACTCTTTCTAAACAACAATCTACTCTCCACAAAATATCTAGAAATTTGCTTTTTTAAATAAAAAAACCCCAAAACTGAAAAACCAGAAATAACTACCTATGGAACCTTGATAAAATGTTTGCACTTGAGTATTTTCTTTCAAGCTGCGATTACATTATAGTTATATAGTAAGTATACAAATTAATTTCTTTACTTCTTATTCAAATTCAATATTTCCAAAACAAAAAAAAAGTCATTTATTCCACTTGAGGTTTTTGACATTCAGAATGTAAACTTGATCTTAACTCTGACAAGGTTTTAGTCACTCAGATCCAGGAAATGGAGGTTACAAGCCTTACAGTATTCATCTAATTCCTCCACAGTTTGAATTAAAAACTTTGTGTTTTAATCTCTGTAGTCAATGTCTTAGTTTACTCCTGTGTGGGACGTTGATGGATTTTGATTTTTAGGACTACTTCCAACCTGATTTCCTCATCCAAGTCAAATGGTTCTTCTGTGCTCCTGTTAATGTCACTGACTGAAACAGGGGGATTGGTGTTTTTCCTACACCTGAACTTCCTCTCTAAAGTAGGAAAATTTTGCTCCAGACTGAATCCTGAGAGCAAAGCCAGGTTGTACAAACAGTTGTCCATGGAATATAATGTGGACCAAATTGACCTGTCCATCTGACACAGATGATGCATTGCATGGCCTTGGGTGAATCATTTGCTGTGTTTGGTCTTTCTCTCCTGTAAAACAGAAATAATGATACTTCCACACTTCCATTGTAAAGACATAATATAAAAATAGGTAAACAGGTCACATACAGGTTCAGTTGTTTCAGTGTCTCGTCTCTCACAGTGGCAATAACAGGTCCAGATAGATGAGAAGAACAAGACAACCAGTAATATATCCCTTTGCTATCCCTCCTCAGGTTGTGGCAGGACCGAAGACAAAATCTTTACAATTTACAGAGCCAAATTTTGAATCTATACTATTTTTCTTAACATTTTTTAATGGACTTTTCCTTGGTTCTCCAAATGAATTTACCTGAAAGCAATTTAACTCGTTTGCAGTTTTGGCTATGTTTTGTGGCAGTAAGTCCCACAATTGGATTATCTGTTCTGATAAAGCATGACTTAGTATAGCAAAACAAAACAATTACTTTTTGCTTGCCTTCACCTGCATGCCTAATGGATAAAAGAAGTGAGAACCATTGAATAAATGACAAATATTAGCAAAGCCTTATATTAAATTAAAATATCAGCCTATACCTTTGCTAATGTAATTTTTTTTAGTAATATTAACTGGCATATCAATAATACATATGAAATACACATGATTCAAAGAATACATTTACATCAGAATTTAGGAGGGGTAAATTAACAGATCTTTCTTTTTTTCTTCACATATCATTAACATGATATGATATGATATGATATTGGAGATTTAAAGAGTTTTCCTTTACACCAAGGAAACTACCCAGTCAGAAATTTTAAACTTGCAGGAGAATTTTTGCTTGCCCAGACTGTGCAGTGGTCAAAACTCTTGTCTGTGAATTCACTTTGGAGGGGCATGGAAACGACACAGAAGTACCACATCTGCAAACTTCTGCATTGACAGGATTCTCAGGACAGCTGATTCTTGCTTTGCAGAAACTCAGTTTACAGCAGTGAACCTCTGTTTCAGTGATACCAATAGCAATTGAAGACACATGACAATAAAAGTTATTAAATTTAAAAAATACTTTTAAAAAATTTTCCTTGATATTTAAATATGCTTAAGATGGGATCAAGCCCAGGCTGATGGCTTTGGCCTGAGTTCTGCAGTATAATGCACAGCAGAAGTCTCTAACACATCTGCAGCATACCTGGAGGACCAGGGACAGCTCAGGGTGCAAGGTGCTATTCAGAAGCTTCTCTTGTTTCTGTTGCAGGGGGTGTGAAACTGGTTTTGGCAGTTGGTTCTGAAAGACCCTGACAACTTCCCGGTTTTGTTTTGTGTGTCTCTCTCTAGAAATCATCCAAATTCACTCTGAGGCCTCAGGAGCAAATTTTTGGATCTGTCCCTCTGGTTTATTACCACTCTCTATTTCCTCTTCCTTTCCTACATCCTGCCTCACCCTGTTCCAAGAGAAGACCTGCTGACAAAGAAAATAGATGATTAGGTATTTAATCTATGTGACATATTATCTTATTTTTCAAAAGACAATTTTTAAGATAAGTAACCAAAATAATTTTATGCTCTCAATTTATTCACATGACAATTCAGTTATGCTTCTCTCTTCCTCATAAAGACCCCTAATATTTCAGTCTATTGGGGTTTTTGTTATTGTCTTTATAACTTACCAGCACTTTCAAGACCCAAATTATGTGTAGTTATGCCTACATTTCCTAGGACGTCACACCTTCATGCTCTTGCTCCTCTACTGGGTGAATCAGTAGAGACTAGAGACTAGACACTAGAGGTTGTGGTCACTTCCGACACTTACAAAGGGATGTGTCTTCCCGGTCTTTGATGTCAAACATTTAGATGCCTAAATATGACTGAATCAGACTGGCCTTCTTGGGGTTTTGTTCAAAAGGAGATTCATTTATTCATAGGAGAGGACTGAGAAAGGGCAGATTATGAGGTTGGACTTCATGATCCTTGCGGGACCCTTCCAGCTGAGGATATTCTATGGTTCTAGTCTATGATTTGCCCTATGAAGGTGTCAGTAGAATCTCCACTTTCATCTTTCATGGCATTCATCCAGTTTTGTAAGTCTCACATTCCTAACTTCTGAGGAATCAGTAGTATTTAGATGGCTAAAAAGTTGTAAACCGGTGGTTCTTCACAGATGTGTGCAGCACACAGCAAAGTGGGGTCCTCATTCCTAGCCCTTCTAGGCAGTCCTGTGACCCCAGCAGGAACACGGTTATTGCATGGACAGAAGCCATTCCTGAACTGCTTTCAGGAAGGCTCATGATGATCTTACTTTCTTTTTGTACTTATTCTCATGCCCAGCAAAAAAAAAAACTATAGAGCCACCTCAAGATGTTCCCCAGTTCTTTGTAGCATTTCTCTTCTTTCTAGATTTTAATTTATAGCGCAAATAGTAAGTCTGCTTAAAGATTTATATACATAGAGTAATTTAGGTTTAACTTAACAATTCCATGACTACACTGCTTATAGAGCACAAGCAAAATTTTCCTTCATGGGCCTCAACAAGACAAAGTAGGAATATCCTACATTAACAAGAGCTGATTGTTTTTGGGTTTGTTTTTTATGTTATCTTTTGTTTATTTGCTCATGAACAGCCTAAGTAGCAGCTGTTTAGCCTTCCTCTTCCTTACCAATAAAACAAACAATAAACCTGGTCTTCCAGCCACTGGAAATAGACATTTCAAAGGATTTTTAAGCATCTTGAGAGCTGGCTAGTCTGACATCAGGACTCAAGTAATTTGAGGAACAAGTGCAGCCTATAATTTGACTTCAAATCCTGGACTTATCCAACAGTCTCCTACTCCAGTCATATAGAAAAAAAAAATTGCTATTAGTAATGAGGAGGCAACTATGTCTGTTATTTCATGACTTTTTAATTATTATAATTTTAAATTATTTCTGTTCCAAAATACAAATTGGTGTCATAAGTTTTATTATTAAGGGAAATTTCTCATGAAATGAAAAAGTTATACATTTTATTGCAGAACTAATAGAATAGAGTATTTTCATCTTATTAACATCTTTGATTTCATTTAAAATAACTTTTTACTGACCATTCTGATTTTGATGGGGAAAAAAAAAAAGCAAATTACATCTAAATGATATTTTTTCTGACCTGTTCCAAGCCTCAATTTTGTTTCTCTCACATCTTTAACTATTGTCAGGTGGAATCTGTAAACATTTACACAGTTAGAAAAAATAACTATAAAGTTAAGTTCTGCTTCAGGATTTTTAACCTTAATCAGCACACAAAAGTATAGGACTAAACTTTGTATATGAACCACAACATGTACTTGAACAGAGCAAAAGCTCTGAACCTTTGAAATTTTCCCTTTGATGTTTAGTTCTATCTAAAATAGAGGATATAGTATGCCCTGTGCTGAGGAAAATAGGGACTTTTGTCAGAAGAAACAAGAAATAATCCATGGACGTTTTCACTAATGAATCTGATGCCTGCTCTAAAAAGTTAATGAAAAGTCTCTCCATTGAATTCCATGGGCTTTGGAGCAAACCCCAGATAAGCTGTTCAGCGAGAGCAAGTAAAATAAATTGGGAAAAGGTTCTTTGCTTTATGAAGTCATTTTAAGGGAGGTAATGGAACAGCTGTTGCATAGATAAAACACACATGTCCCTTCAGAAATGCAGTTGGGCAGAGCCTTGCTGCACAGCACGACTCGTGGGCATCGCCCAACAGATTCTCTGGCTGAACAGACCACTAGCCTGAGCGCTAACCTCGCAATGACTCCCCAAATCCCTCTGGCCCCTTAAAGGGAAAAACAGCTTCATTAGTTCCTCAAATAAACAGCCAGAACATAAACACAACATGCTCCATTAAAATGGTCAAATTAAGCAAGTGGAGAACCTTTCCTATATCGTGTCAGCTTTAGTGGTTTCATTTTGGATTTTGTTTTCCTTTTTTTTCCTTCCTGGTTTTGGTTTGCATGCTTTCATTTTCAGGGCATGCAAGTGAATTCTTAGACAGAACTAACTTTATTTTATGTAGCTTATTACAGCTGTGTTTTAAGGACATTTTTCTTTCTCCTGCCTGAATTTTAAAATGAGCATTTGGAAACTAAAACTGGTGCACCAGAGAGCACATATAAATTATTGGTGGCCTTGAAGGGTTATGGTGAGAGAGAGCGCTTTTTTGTGTTATCTACTTGAAAAAATTCTCCCTCTCCATTGATTTCACTGCGTAAAACACACTGAAAAATACAGTAGATCACTTAGCTTCTTTCTAGCACTTTAGAGTTTGTCATCCAAGTGTTTGAATATATTTCAGGTAAAACATAATGACCACAGCACAATCCTTCTTAGACCTAGTGCTGCTCTGAATCTTTGGCACCTTTCTCTTTTGTTGTTGGTTCCATAAGAAGTTCACATTTTCATTTTTATTTGTGTGTGTCCAGATACAGAGTAATATAGTCTGTAAGGGTAAAAGACAGAAAAGTGAGATGCTGTTGCTGGTGACCACAAATCTATTGCTTAGCTAAACTTTGTTTTTGTATCTTTCTTTCATGTCTTAGTTTTTTTATTCCATCTTCTTTACTAATTTCTACTGCGTCTTTACTGTAGTTTTTGTCCTTTCCACTTTGGACTAGGATTTCAAGAGGTATTTACAAATAAATATCACTGCAGGACAGCTTATTCTTTTTAAACTGTAAGTTCTTCTATTTTGAGCTTCACAGCTTTATTCATACTTATCAGAATTACCTCCTCACCACCTTTTTTTAAACCAAAATGCATTCTCTTTTTTAACTCTCTTGTCCCACTCACTCATACGCCATTGAAAAATATTTCTGTTTGGTTTTTTGTTTGTTTCTTTGTTCTCCCTTTAATCTTTGATGAGTAAACTCTTTGGAAAGCTGTTTTCAACTTATTATAAAGGGAAGAGATTTTCTGTTTAAGAAAAGAATATATTTTATTTTTAAGATTTTTCCTTTATGAAGAATTTAATTTAGAGAAAGAATAGAAAAGCAAAATAAACACATTGATTGATCTGAGATAATTATCATTTTAATTTAATCATTATACTACTCTTTTCCTATTTAAAGGGGGGAAAAGTCAAGGTGATGAATACTTGTAAGAAAGGAAAGGAAATATTTCTGACAGTCATAATAATAGTAATAGTAATTACAATAACAATAACAAAACCAACAACAATAACAGTATTAAACGCATTAAAAACTTTATTTAACAACTCTTTATTGAAAATTTTTAAAAGGTTAAACATTTAACCTGCAAATAAAATGTGTTATCTAACACAATGCAGTTATGCTATGAGGATTTATCTTCATATAACATCTAACTTAAAATATAATTACAGAGCACTTCCTATTAAAAAGTTATATTCATTCTTATCCAAAGTTTATCAATAAATTAACTGAATATATATTATGGTCCATTAAGTGAAAGAGAATGAGCTTTACTGTCTCTGTTCTTGTTTAAAACACATTCCTTTCAATGCATTGAAAAGTTCTGTGTAGAACTAAAATAATTCCTTCATTGAAACATGATGTGAGAGAAAGGTAGGAAATCAAAGTACCGCCAACATCACCTTAGGCGTGATCCTTGCCTGTTTACAGTAGGACACAGATTTCTCTGAAGATCTCGTCTGAAACAGGGAGGAGTGACCCCGTTGTCATCTATGATGGGGTGACTACATCCGTGGGCAAGGGGAGGGCTCTGGCTGTAATCTATATGGAATGCACTAATGCTTTTGGGACGTGCCCCACAACCTCCCTCTCTCCAGAGTTTGCTGGACGAGCAGCTGTTTGGATAGTTATGTCCAGAGGGAAGTGGTCAATGGCTTAATGTCCAGATGGAAGTCAATGAAAGGAGGTGTTCCTTTGGGGTCTCTGTTGGGATCGTCATTGTTTAATGTCTTCATTAGTGCCCTAGACAAAGGGATTGAGAGCACCCTCAGCAAGTTTGCAGATGACACCAAGCTGAGTGGTGCTGTTTATACATCTGAAGGTCGGGATGTGATCCAGGAGCACCTAGACAAGCTGGAGAAGTTGTCCACGGGAATTTTATGAGGTTCAGCAAGACCACAAGGTGCTATACCTGGGTCAGGGCATGAATCCAGGCTGAGGGATGAGCAGCAGCCCTGGCCAGAAAGACTTGGGGGTGCTGTGGGTGAGAGGCTGGACATGCCCCGGCCATGGCACTCACAGCCCAGAGAGCCAAACGTGTCCTGGGCTGCATCCAGAGCCCCATGGGCAGCAGGGGAGGGAGGGGATTCTGCCCCTCTGCTCCGCTCTGGTGAGACCCACCTGGAGCACTGCATCCAGCTCTGGGGTCCCAGCAAGGGAAGGATATGGATCTGCTGGAGCGAGTGCAGAGGAGACCACAGAAATGATTGGAGGGCTGGATCACCTCTCTTACAAGAAAAGGCTGAGAGGATTGTCTTTTTTTGCCCTGGAGAAGAGAAGGCTTTGGGGACACCTTGCAGCTGACCTTCAGTACTAAAAGGAGTTTTATAAGCAAGATGGGGAATATATTTTTAGTATGGTCTGTTATAAGAGGGCAAGGGTTAAAGATTTTAAATAAAAGAGAGTGTAAATTCAGATGAGATATAAGAAGATTTTTATGGTGAGGATGGTGAGATACTGTAACAGATTACCCAGAAACCTGCTGGGTACCCCATCCCTGGAAATATTCAAGATTGCTTCGAGCACCCTGGTCTAGTTGAAGCTGGCCTGGCTTATTGCAGGGAGGGCTGGACTGGATGACCTCTAAAGATCCCTGCCAAACCAAACTATTCTATGATACTATGCTTCTATAACAGGCAGTCTGAGAAAACACAGCCTTTCATACAGAAAAGGGACATGTTGGCAAAGAGAAACATGGAACACCTATGAACACATTTCTCTCTTCTATCAAGTTTTCTGACTGTCTTTTTCTCTATCATCTGGTATTCTCATAGAAATATCCATTTATTGTAATTTTAGACATCTCAGTGAAGCACCCGAAAGAAGAGGATAGTTGCTGTAGGTACCTGTCTAAAATTGTGCCTCTGTGATTAGTGTTGGAGGGAACGCTATCATTCTCCTGAGAAAAGGAAGATGATTAAGGACCTCATGTAAGTGTCAAAATTTAGCTAAAATCAGTGTGGGCCTTTCTCAAACCATGTCAATAAAACATGATTAAGCAAATGTGCACTTTTAAGAGAGCTGATGAAAACATGCATGCTGTTCATCGAATCTGGTTTTGTCTCCATAGTAATTTTCTAGGGCATGAAATCTCTGTGTTGCTGTAATCTGTTGTATAGAGATCCAAGTCAGATCATATATAGTGGTTTCCCTTTACTTCATTTTTGCCTTTGCAAATAAAGTGTTCTCAATATGTGTTGCAGAAGGTCTTCCATCCCTGTTGTGATTGATGGCTAGGAAACTGCTGGGGACAATTCCATTTGGTGGGTAAAAAAAGACTATCTCGTTTATCTTTATATCATATCTGTTGCAAATTAAGCTAAAAACATAGAGTTTGCACACTAAAATTGTTACACTGCGGAGCAATGTGCCTATAAAACAGCATGTTAACAAGCACGACATGATAAATGAAATGCAATAAAGTTCTGTAATTTCAGATTCTCCCAGAGGCAGATGACGAGGCTGTCACCTGTTGAGCTTTGCTTGGTGACAGACTAACAGTATCTCCAAGAAAGTACTGTCTGGGCTGGCTTTGCAAGAAGTGAGTGGCTACTAGTGCACATTTGGTTAACTTCACACGTGCTGCATCTGAGACAAGATCTGTAATTCAAGCCATGAAATGCAGAGGCAAAAAATACCTTCTTGCTGGATTACTGGTGCTCCTAAACAGGAATGTCCTGTTTTCTACAGTAGATGGCAGCAGTACTGATGCATGATAAAAGCTGGATTCCGAAGGCATTTTGTAAATTAAAGCTGCTTTTTTTTGGCCTTTTTTTTTTTTTTCTTTTTTTTTCTGCCCATACTATCATCTTCATAGCTGATCATAACACCAGAGCCTCTACCAGTCTGATATTAAACCTCATCCCCAGCTTCAACTGTGAAGTGATTCACAGGTGTGCAACCTTGTCTAAAAACAAACAAACCAAACCAAAACTAACAAAATTAATCAAAAACTCAAGGAAAGTGAACCAAAAATCCCCAACTATCTTACTGATCGAAGTTGCTTGGTTTTTATGTGCCAGTAAACATTTATTAGCATTAGCTCTCTAGCCATACATGTAAATATATTTTTCCTCATAAGGTGTCCCATGGCACTACCCAAAAGGTTTTTCACCAACATTATGACTCTCTTCAGGAAGATATCAGCAGAGCACAGGTTTGGGAACAGGAAAGAAGCAAAGAATGTCTCAAGGATTTATTTGTCTTTCATAAAACGTGTCTATTTCCTACCACATAACTAACCACTATTTTAATTCAAATGTGCATATTTCAGCTGACTATTTTTAAAGTATCAGAAATATTAAAATAGTCCCTTCTGGGTCCCTGACTTTTTTATTTTTGAAAGTGGGGAAGACAAAAAGAGAAGGGCACTCAGAAGAGAATCATAAAACTGAAGTCTTAGGCGCAAGAAAACTGGTCTCAAATTCCTGTACCTGGTTCAGCCTGGCAAAAGGTATCTACTTCCCCTTCTGTGAGTGCTCTAGCCCCAGGGCTATGAGAATACAGTTGTGTATTCAATCTGGCCCAGTAAATATTTCATTACTTATACATAGAGATTGAATTCAGGGACTGCATCATGCACCTTAGATGCAGGGGAAAAGCAAAGGGAGGGTCCCCACATGAAAAGCCTAAAAATTAGAACCTTCAATATATAACTTCTGTATTCCCTAAAAATATCCTAAGGCACTCAGAGTCTCGTGACTGTAAAATTTCTGCCCTTTACACTCATCATAAGAAATAGAAGAGTAGATCTCTAAACCAAAAATTCCATGTTTCTCAGGGGAAAGCAAAGACAAAAAATGAACAAGAGAAAACATTTACCAGCTTAATGGAAAAATTACATTCTGCTTTTCTTTTTTATAATTTAAAATATTCTCTGCTAATATTTACTTGTATGGTGGACTTGTGGCTCTGTGAGATGGAGAATTTTCTGGGTGGGAAAAAACAACTATTACTCTATTATAACAAAGCTCAGATGTGTATAATTAGAGAACGTAAATAGTTCAGAGGTTTAAATGCTGTGGAATACCTTGAATACTACTGAAAATGTTCCTGAAATTTGTACTTGAGTTTTTTACCTCTGCATTTATTTCACCAGTGCTTGGGTGTAGCAAGTGCTTTTGTCTTTCTTTGATATGTTTCACACGGCTGGTTTTTGTCTAAAGTCATCTTCCACAGTCTACAGTAACAAAAAGTTTTAACAAAATTTACATTAGGATTGAACCATCATCACTGCTGGCCTAATTATAAAAAAATGGGGCCACCTTGGTGACAGCTTACAAATAAATGTTCCCTTCAAGCAACTATAGATAAGGACTGAGGAAAAAAAAAATCATCTTAACATCTCATATTGATTGCTGGGTCAATGCTGTTCTAGAAACTGTAAAATATGAATGAGCAGCCTTTGAACAGAATAAGATACTAGATGCCTTTGATCAAATCTGGAATGCATTTCTGCACTGCTACTCACTAAAAAGAACAAATAGAGGATAACTCTCAGATGATCAACCCTGGATCCACAAGGCCTTCTTCTGTGTAGCTCAAAAACTAAATATATATAGACCAAATGACAGATTTCAGAAGAATGGGTTTGTTTGTGAGACATTCAAGGAAGTAAACAATAGAAAAGGACAAGTTTATTTAGATCATTCCAAAGGGACTGATTTACAATTAATGAGATTAAATTAAGCAGGGAAATTTGTAGACTGGACATCAGTCTACATATATTTCATTATGGAGAGGTCTGTCCAACTTGTGAAAGAGTCTATAAGAAGAAACAGAAGAAATCACATTGTTTCCAGAAAACTGGATGTGGTAGGAGGTTGGTGAATACAATAAGCTTATAGGGTATGGTGGATAGAGGAAATCCCTAAAGAAAATGGAATTTTCAGTTTTAAAGAATAATATTAAAAAAAAAAATAACAGAGAAAACAAAATAACTTATAGCAGTAACACCTCAGAAAAATGTGTACATCTTGGGACTCCATTTACACTTTTAGGTTTTTAATAATATTTATATATGTATATTTACATTTAATTATATTAATATACTATCAAATATTAATATATTAATAATAATATTTATTGACATTGTTATTTATTAAAATATTATGTATTAATATATAATAGAGATATTATATATAGATATATATAATAAAGATATGGATTTACTATTGTATATGTTTAACTTTTCTTATTCTGTGACACCATGAATGCAATACAACCAACTAAGCTGTGACTCAATAGAAGTGGCATTACAGATGTGACCAGTTCATGAAGATGCATAGATGCATAAAGCCTGCAAATTACAGCCTGTGCTCTACATTTCCCAAATAATATTTTTTTTTTAATGGATTTCCTCAAAAGGACTTCGAAGTGTTTTGGAGGTTTGTAGTGATTAGTCTGGGATTTTGTCGGTTTTCTTTTGTTTATTTGTTTGATTGGTTGGTTGGTTGGTTGGGATTTTGTAAATAAAACTTTTAAACTGTCTCTTATACAGCTCTTTTTTTTCTGGTTTCATGCTTAAATTTCCTTTGTTCTTCTGGGTTCTGCAGTCTACAACATCAGTTTTCCCTGAGAAGAAGAACTGGAAGGGAGAAGAAAACTTACAATGTCTCTTTCATTACTCAAATCTTCCACTGGGAGGAACATGCTGCCGATGGTCAGCATTTCCTTGACTCTGATCTTCTCGGATCCACTTGGTGTAAACACATTTTTATACATTTTCTCACACATGGTCTAGTTTCTTTTTTCCATTTATATCCAGCTAAAATCTGAACGTTGTACACTAATCTTCCCCAGCCCATTAGCACAAAGAATATAATTTTTCTGCTCAGTTACTATAGAGATTTCTTAGAGTTCTATTGCATCTGGCACACTCAAACCTAAACTAAAACAGTCTGGGTAACAGCCACTTGATCAAAACACAAAAAAGCATCAGAGTTAAAGCAACCTATGACCTCCTCAATTCAGCAGAAGACTGGATGAGATCTGAGTTCCAGCACTGTCGGGCCCTTATGGTGTCTGTGGCCTGAGCTAAAGGTGGGATGCAATATTTCCATCATTTACTTCCCTTCAACACCAAGTCTGTGTACTTTCATATAAGCACTCAATGTATCCACAAACAAATGGTGCATGAATTCCTCCAAGATGTCGGAATTTATACGAATTTCACACAATTAACAATGACAGTCTTCCTAACAGAAAAGTTAGGAAAAATGAAGAATGTGATATCATTACGATGGACATATTGCTGCTAGACTTCAAAAGGATTTAGGTTCAGTAGTAATTTTTGTCTGTGGTTTATATTACTAAATCTTTTTTTGGGAAAGTCCACACAAGCTCAGTAAGTTATTTTTAGTCAACTTCTTACTCTCCCTTGAGATACCTGAAAGGTGTAGGCAGGGGTATCTTATTTCATTTAAGAAATGGAGACCAATTTAACCCCTTTAGAATGAGCAGGAGTCACTCCAGTTTAACACAAATTACAGTTTGAAAGTCCAGAAAATGTGACAGTCAAAATTAACATCCACTATATTTTTCTCACCTGATTGTAAAATTCACAGCAGGAGAATGGTAAAGGAGTAGTAGTTGTTTTAAGATCCTTTCCAAAAAGAAATTTATGCCCAATCTCTGTAACCTCTAAAATTAGGAGGTCAGGCAACAGTGTGTCTGTAAGTCAGTTTGAGTCTGTTCCAGTTTGTCCTCAGAGGAGGAAGCCTGGGTTCCTAACTCTGGCACCAGGAACAAGTTTCAGCAATATCTCACCTCCTGTGATTAGTTTGAAAGAGTATTGATTTTAAAGGAAGATTTTAATGGAAAAAAAAAAATTCTGGACAAGGAAAGGAGCTTTATCTGCCTATTTTACTGAAGATAAATATAATCTGCAGTAGAGTTGAGTTCTAAACCACACTCCTTTATCATTTCTATGCACAAAGAAATTTGCATTCTCCTCTTGGCAAAGCAAGAAATCAGACAGATTGATAGGAAAACAGGTCTTCTGGCTGATTGTTAAAGATGTTTCTTTGATTTGTGCAGAACAGCATGAAGACAACACAGGATAAGTAATGCAACAATACAGGAGAAGGAAAATGCAAAAACCCAAGCTCAGAGCTCACACAGGATCACTCTCAGTGGGTATTCATGCTACATTTTAATTTCCTTAAAACAGTTTTACGATTGAAAGAAAAGGGGAAGAAGGGCAAGGAGAAAACAACTAACAAAGTATATCCAGATCTAAATTACAGAACAGTCCTCCCATTTGGTTTTTTGTTTGTTTTTTTTTTTTCACATCTGAAAACAGTGATGTTTTCTTTTGATTCGACAGCTATTCATCCAGTGGAATGGTACAATTGCATCTCAGGAGAAATCACTGCTTCAGTCTGAGCTAGACAACTGGGCTCCTTCTATAGCCAGCAGTGGGGAATTGGTGCCTCTGGAGGGCAACTAAGCTCATTTTGTGATGGGTGTTCAAGAGGGAGATCTACAGAAAGTGATTTGTCTTAGCTATATTTCTCCATTAACTATGGACAGTCTAAGGGAATAGCTTAAATTGGACACTTAACTCCGAGACAGCTAAAAGTAAGGGTGAGTCCCAGCTCTTGTCACCATGCAATATAAGCCCTCATCATTCACAATGATTATGTTCAGCTGCACATAGGGATTTCTGGGTGACTATATTGCCCTCTGTGTATCATCCTTCCCCCCCAAACTTATGTGTTTCAAATACCTGGGCTGTCGAACTCACTAAGAATTTTTAATTCATTGCATTATTGTAGAATTCATAGCTCTTACCAAGTTGTGGATAAAGGGTATTCTGGTAAAACCCCAATGCCAGAAATAAAATTTTGCCTTACATGTTGCAGCTTTTCATCAGATGCTCTTGGTATTCTTTTCTCACCTTTTAGTCAATATCTACATTAAAAAGCCTTTGCTCAGAGTATTCAGGAAAGAAATATTCAGTATAAGAGCAGAATTCAGGTTCCCTATTCAGTGAAGAAGGACGTAAGAAAATACTTGAAAAATAGCACAGGTAACAGAGGGCTGTGAACTGCTTAGACTGCAAAATTCTAAATTATTTTTCTTGGCATGTCTAACCAAAACCTTAGCCAACAGAGAACATGTACTGATAAAGTCAATGACAAAGCTTGAAACGGAAACAACTGAAAACAAAGAAACAATTACTGCCCAACTGTCTTTGTTTAAGCTGCCATTTACTTATGAGCATTTGGATCTTATTATTTCTGCCAAATTTGTATTTTACTGAGGCCAGGAAAAGAAGGCAAAACAAATCTCTGTTCTTGAATTTGAGACAGCTGGGCTCTAGTGAAGGTGACTCTGTGTTCCCAAGCAAGTAAGAATCAGTGTTCACATAGAAACTGCTTTCATTGTTAGACTGTTAGGAGTCATGCATTCATTTCCTGAAGGAAGAAGGGAAATAAGCTTTGTATAATTACTTAGGGATGTGGATCTATGACTGTGCTGCAATGCTGAATTGGAAATTAATTTCTTGCCATGCAAATCAATTTGTTCATTGGAATGATCTCCAAATTTTTGCTAGACTCAAAGCCATTTGAGACTTAGATTTCCTCAAGGAGTGCTTAAACAACCATTCTACTGAATGTGTGGAGAGTGATGCACTCGTAAAATTGTGCAATAATTTAGGCTGAAAGTGACTTTTGGAGGTCATCTATTGTGGCACTTGCTCAGAAGTGTTGTGGAGAATCAACTTCAAAGTTAGAGCTTAGGCAGGTTTTTAATATAAATTCATATAGTTTCCTATAATTTTCCTACTGCTGTAGCAAAGCAGCCCAAAATACTCACTAAAGCTAAGTTAAGCTATTTCCACTGCTCTCCACTATCTACCAAGCCAGTCATCTCATCATAGAGGTGTTCTAGACCATTAGGCACAACTTTGCCATTGTAAATCCAGGCTGGTCTGTTCCCATTCTTATAACTTCTATACCTGGACAAAGTTAGAGGAAGATTTGCTTCCTAGTCTTCGTAGAGTTACACTAAAAATCTTGTTGTGGTCAAAATGGATAACATCTAGTAAGTGCTGATAAGAATTTATTGTTATTTTAACTCAAGCTCAGTCCTATCAAAACACAGCAGTTGTTATTATTCCAAGGAGATTGACTGACACACAAACTTTACAGTTTCTAGCCCATTCCTGAGTTTACACTCAAATAGTCTTGTAAAATCAACCAGTTTAATTGTACTGAATAATGTGAATTTATGGGGTCGCCAGTTAATAAAGTTCTTAATAAAGCAGTAAACCGTAATGATTACTTTGACTTCAACCCTTTCCATTTTGTGTTTTCTTGTGGATGCTTTTGAAAGTTTTCTAAGTATCCTTATTGTTTTTTATTTATTGGTTACTACAAAATTTAAATCACCTTAAATTGACTATTAGCTGAAGTTCTTCATTAACTTTCCTCAGCCCCAATTAACATAAAGGATTAACGCTTGTTACTTGGTGATTTCAGAGATTGTCGGAACTTCACCTTGTAAAGTATTACAAGAGCTAAGCTGAAACAATTGAGGCATTAACAACCTACCAAAAGACTTTTTTAAACAGGCAAATCATCCTGAGATCATGTCTTGTCAATACAACCTGAAACAGTCCTGAGACCCTGAGTGACCAGGTCAGCACAAAGGCTGTTACCAGAAATTTTATGTACTAGGCTATGCACAACTCAGAACACAACTGGAAAGTTGTAGGTCTTGACATTTTTAAAGGCAAACACGTCAATCTTCACAGGTGCATAAGATAGTTTTCCCCAGTAAAATTATTTCTTTCTGTATAAATAATACTCATTAATACAGGAGCCAGAACTTGGCTAGACCCTATTCCCATGTTAGGTCGTGGAAGTACTGAATCATATTTTCATACTTGCTTTATTTGCCTAATGAGCATAAACTAGAGGAACAGGATTGGAAATAAGGGGTGGAGAGAGAAATATTGCTGTCCTTGTTTTGCCATCAGGGCCTTTAAATCCCTATATCTAAGGCATTTTCTCTAATTGCATAGAATATCTAACAGAGCCAATAAATAAATTGCAGTTTCCTGCGTGCTACCTCAGTAACTTAATTACAAAACTATTTTTGCCTGAGTTTTTCAAAACTGATGAAAAATAGTCTAAAAAATTCAAGATTTTCTAAGCTTTGAATCTGTCACTGTTTTCCCCTATTCATGCATATTTTGAGGATTTTTATTGTTTCCAATTAAACCTATTTTTTTCATTCAGCCCATCTTCTTTTTCTCTTACCTGTTGTAGTTGTTGTTGTTGTTGTTGTTCCACTGACATGCAATTTATTTCTCCTTTTGCCAGTTAGATCCTTCCTTTCAAGTTCCCCTTCTCTTGGCTTTTAGGAGATTCCGTGTTCAGTAATAGATAGTTGTTATGTGGTTAAAAAGAATGTCTGAGTCATTATGCCATCAGTGCAATGAATGCAAGCACCACTAACCAGCTTGTTGGATCCAAAGGCAGACTAAAGCCAGTCTTGCTGAGTGCAGTGTGAATGGTAGTTGAGCAGAATATAATTATAAAAGCAAAATATGTTTTTTTACCATTTCTGATGGCACAATGATAATTCTGGGTTTTTTTTAAAGAAACAGCTATAGATAGGTAAGCTCATTTCTGGAATAATTATCTAGTATTAAGCGCATTAAAGTCATCCTTATTAGAGACAACCAACTGTCCCAACTAATTGTACTGCAAAACTGAAGCAGATCATTCGTCCTAAGAATCCTTTGGATAAAGGAGCATAGGAAAACCCTGTCTTACACTTTCTTCATTTTTGCCATGCATGTTCTCAGAAACTTAACTGCAGTAAGTAGTTATATGATCAAACTTAAGATGTTTTTTGAATTTGATAAAAATGTTTTATGTTGCAACATTGTGAAAAAAATCTCATGAGTATAAAATTTATTGATATTATGACAGCTCATTAAGTCTGTCTAGAAAATGCTATTTTAATTTCAAGAAAAAGATTGTTTTGGAATTAGTTTTTCTTCTGATACAGGATAAAAATTTGATTTGTTTGATTTCTTAGTGTCTAGGCAGGAAAAAACAACATTGAGATCAATGACCTATAACTGTTTTTCCATCTCCCTTGTGCATATCCTGACATCTCAACTATTATCCAGGTCAGTGTGATTCTCTGAGACCTGAATTTAAGCTTTGACTCAGGAAAACTTCAGTAGTTTCATCAAAATAATTATTTTCAAACACAAAACCATAGTTTTGATAAATATGTAGAGATATCTGTTAAATTTCTGAATAGCTATTTAGCTCAGCATGTGGAACTCTGTAATAGGCAAAGCTATACCTCTTAGCTGGATGAACCTTTGCAGGGTGCATTTATCCCTACATTGAGGTTAGGATCTGTGTCTGTGTGCGGTTTTTTTTTTGATGGAAAGACATCTCAAATAGCTAATTTGTGACAGCCACAACAGCCTCTGAAGCCATGGTCAGAAAGGTTACACAGGGTTTATGGTCATGGAAAGTTTTGGTCATATTTAATGGTGCATGAAAACTCTGGCATCTCCACACACAAAGCAAGACTACATGGTAGGTTTACATTAGATATCAGGAAGAAGTTCTCCCGTGTGAGGGTGGTGAGGCCCTGGCACAGTTATCCAGAGAAACTGTGGCTGCCTCATCTGTGGAAGTGTCCAAGGACAAGTTGGACGGAGCTCGAAGCAACCTGGGATAGTGGAGGTTGTCCCTGCCCACGGCAGGAAGCTGGAAAAAAATGGTCTTTAAGATCTCTTACCACCCTAAACAATTCCATGACTCTATGAGTCTATGAAGACAACTGTGTATATCTTTAGACTTCTCTTTAAATCTGGTTGACAATTCTTAATTTCCAATCAAGAATAAAGTATCACAGAAACAAAAAATTTTATTGTTCCTATAATCCACTTGCTCCCTCCAAAAAAGCCCCAAAATGCTAATGATCACATGTACCAGAAATCAGTCAAGAATTTCTGAGTAGGTTTAGTTTGGCTTCATTAAAAGAGCCAAGTGGGATCAGTTTTCCAGGCTGGTTGCCACATCCATAATTCTACTCAAGCTACAGAAAATGGCATCGGTTCTTCTTTATTAAAAAAAAAAAAGAAAAAAAAAAATAGAAAAAGAAAAGAAATTTTATATTCCTCTAATGAGACATGTTGTCTTCATTAACATTCCTGTGAGGTGTTATACAAAACAAACTGAACGAGCCTGTTCTGCACAAAATAACCACTTTGGTCTGCAATCAAGTATCTTGCTTTAAGTCTTTGTACTGTTCACCACTTTCCCTATTAGTTTTAGCTGACTTCACACTGTGTGTGTAGTTAAATGGTAGTGTCAAATGCAATGCTGTGGCATTTTGTCTGCACATGATGCCAGAAATAACTAGATGCTAGTATTAACCTAGGCATTGAAATTTATCACACAGCTTAACCAGGGTCTTTTTTTCCAGGTACCTTTTCTACAACCCACATAGCTGTCTTCTATATACCTTCCTTCCCATTAATATAGGTAAGTGTATGAATTTGCCATTGTATCATTGGTTCCAATATTTAAAAAAATAATAATTAAAAAGAGGAATTAAAAAAAGGAAAGAAATGTAGGAAGTAGGTATGTTAAAATTCCTCAGCTCTTCCTTTAAAAGGTACAACATTTCTATACACACAACATAAGGATGACTGTAGAAGGCTGGATATACTGCTCTAAAAGGAAGAAAATGTGAGAAGGGAATTAAAAATTGTCTGTGGAATTGCTATGAAATAAACCCAAGATTAGGATATCTTCTTTCGAATCTTTGTTATTTGCAGATTGGCTTATTATCGGAGTAATTAAAAAATATTAATTCATTGTTTCTTCTTAAAAGAACAATAACATCCCGACTAATTATAACTGAGATAGTCCCCTGGAAAAGTGTACAAAGTTCTATCTCATAGAAGGCTGGATATTTAGAGCATCTTGCAAAGCCAGTGTCTTCAGAATGCAGTCATCAAGTAAATTCAGTAAATGGTTTGCTCTTTTCAACCTGATTTTATAGCAGTTTTGTAGATAGCGAAACCAAAGCAGAGGTAAACAAGGTGAAATTAGGTGAAATATGCTAAGTCACAGCCAGAGCTCTCCCACGATTATAAGACTTTTAACTTCAAGTCGTCTGACTCATGTTTTGTTTCTTCATGCAACTTTGATCTACAGATGTAAAATTTTGCAACAAATTAAGGAACTACTGAGGCATAGAACCGAACAATGCATTTTTATTTAAAGCTCTTTTACCATAACTTTTGCCCGCCTTGAGGAGATCAGTACTCACAAATTTAAAAATTACTGTGAAGGACGAAATGAAAGAACAGAGTTCAAGCATTGGTGAATATCCCTTTGGCACTTCAATAGACCTAATATTACTACCTGAGCAAAAAAAGAATCTCAGGGACTCCATTCTGCTTTCACTTATGTCAGTAAATCTAGAGTAACTTCACTACAAATGCCGTAGTCAATAGTTATTCCTGATTTACATTTATGAAGCTGAGAGAAAATGGGGCTTTAATTGATCAGCAAAGCCTGTCTTAATGTAGATTTTTCTCCAGCAGTCATCTTACTGTAGTAAATTCAAGAAAAATAAATAATAAGATTCAAACACCACAGTAAGCCATTAAGGAAATTATATATCAAATAAGCCCCAAAAAGCCTGGAGAATTGCAAACAGAAGTGTTGCCTTACAGGTCTCATTCCTTATGTAGATTTAAATAATTCAATTGTTGAATAAATCTTCTATTTATTCAAGCATTTTCAACTTTCATTTCCCAGCAGCCATGCCAAGAGTCATAAGAAAGAAAGGATTTTTTTTGATCATTGACAACAGTGATATGAAAATAAGTTGCATAGCCAAGTTTCTGCATATTGTATAGTAAAGGGACAGATAATGGTATGCTGCCTACAACTATCCTCAGCAAGAGTAGGACTGACAAAAAAAACAAAACTAGTTTCTTCCCCAGGCTTAAATAATTCATTGGTTGAATCACTGAATACATCTCAGATTTTGTCATGCATTCACAGATTTCCTGTGATACTTTTGCTGACAATAAAATTTAAAACCAAACGAAACAAAAACATACCTAGACTTCATTTAAAGAGGCAAGAGCTTGATAAGAAATCCTTTGTAGTTTCAGAAAACTTACATCATATTGATGGTGATTGCTGTGTTCATAGTAGTAAATTTTATGGTAGTTGAAATAGGTTTTTATTATGTATTTTAAACAATTTTTCAGTCTTTTATCTGGAGTTCTTCGATCAAGTATGAACTACAGGGAATTCAGAAAAGCTTTTTTCACTTCCCATGTTCTCCTCCTGAAATCAAAGTGATGGGGTTATCATGCTGTCAAATTCTATTGTGTGACAAAAGTAGGCACAATACTGACAAGGGTTGAATTGACCCTCAGTCCCTTTAAAGCTTTGTGGGCAGTTGACTCAGTGGTTTGATTGCAGAAACACAGCAAATCAAATTTGTTGCATTTTCATTTTCTAATAATTGCCTTGATAATTGCACCCATGGATTTGCCATCCCATTGCCACAGAATCTGAACACTTGGAGCTCTAAGATTCATTGATTCTGCATACGTAAATGAAGACATGATATTCTGCAAATGCAGTCTACTCTGGGGCAGAAAAATTAGGTAATAAAGAGCAATGCAAAGAGTCTTTTATCAGTCTTCTCAGTTGACATTGTGTTAGTTGCCAGGTTTGTTTGGAAATGCCTGGGAGCACATACTTGCATGTGGCAATTCCACAGGGATGAAATTTTGTATGTTCACTTGTCTCACAACTGTTTGCCCTGCCTTCTTCTCCCAACATTCAGCACAATTCATCAAGAAGGCTTTTTGAACCAAACTGCTAACCTGATATTACAGAATCACAGAGTGAGTGAGGTTGGAAGGGACCACAGACGATTATCTGGCCCAACTTTCCTGCTCAAACAGGGTCACCCCAGAGCATGTTGTACAGGAGGGTGTCCAGATGGTTCTGGAATATCTCCAGTGAGGTATTGCTATTGAGTAAGGCCTACCTTCCACTTGAGTCTCTTAATCCCCTGGAGTATTGGAATGGCAAGATAGACTTGAGTTCCTGGGAAACAGAAGAGCCCGTTGGGAGGTGAAGAAATAGCAGTAACCGTTTCCTGGAGACAGAAAAGTTTTAGCTGAGTTCATCTTGCATTACCTAACTGACTTGGGGTGATTTTATGATAATACTGTATTCCCCGATTGTCTCCTTATTGCCCACAAATCGGTCCTGCAGCTTTAAGATGGGTCCAGAAGAGGGGTGAGAGAAGCCAGGCAAATTCTTCAGCGTGGTTTTTGTTCAAGGACCCCGAAGAGATTGACAGCCAGACTGACAATCTCACAGAGTCAGACCTGAAACCTTTCAGAATTTACCCATGAGAATATTACAGTGAAAATCTGCAGTTTTAGTGAAACCCACAGAGGAGGCCAAGAAGGTAATGAGAGAAAATGTTCTGGACACAAGGGGAGGATGTCCTTGTTATGGGATATTGAGAATATATAAGGAAGAACTTGTGGATAATACGTAGCAACTATACTTTTGCTTGTATAGCTGATTGTTTTACTGCCTGAATGGTCATTGGTTGTTAGACAGCCTTGTCATTGTTTGCTAAGCAGCCAATCTTAAATTAGGCCACAGCCACTGTGAAGAGGTATAAGAATAGCAGTAGAGAAAATAAATAATCTTTCTACCTCTCTTGACTATGGATTACGACTGGTGTGTGCTTTTATGTCCACCTCGACAAAAGCCACAGGGCTCACACGCTCCCCCACGCTCTCACCGCTGCAGAGCTGAGGGAGCACCTTCCTGCTTTTAGCTAGCCTGTTAGCTGAGGCGAGAAATTTTCCCAGGACTGCATACTTGAAATCCTCTGGAACTGCTTCTTCTTCTTCTGGAGCTGTTCGGCCTAGCTGTGGTCTGAGAACCAGATCATTGAATCCCAAGGACCGGCAGGGAGGCTGCGGGGACGCCGCATCCCGGCCTTGCACCTCACCAGGGGCCGAGCCAGCTACAGAGGGAACTCTAAATCCACCAGCTTTCTCTGCAGCGAGGAGGTGTATTATCTAGCATTTGTTTCCTGTGCCTTGACAGCACTCTGCTTGTTAAATAAATAGTTTTTTTCACTTTTATCCAAGAAATTTCTTTTCTATTGGTGGGGGAGAGAGTGCTGAAACCTGTCTTCTGGGGAGGAGACGTTCTTTCCAGAGCATTTCCCCCTAAACTTGTCTCAAACCGAGACACTAACTCTGTGTTTTAAGGGAAGTGTTCTCTGAAATCTTTATCCATTGATTATTAAGAATAAAACAAATGTTTACACCTTACTGTTGGGCAGAAATGTTTTCATCCAAGGGATATATGGCCATTAATGGGAAAAGGTGAGGCAAGGCAAGTAGTATCCTTCATCCCAGTACACTGCTGTAAACATAAGGATAAAAGGCCTGGCATCTTGAGTTGGCACTGGGTTGTACAGCACAGACATATCTAAAAATGTCAAAGTGCTAAAGGCTTTTGTCAAATAACTTCCTGCCACTTCTCAGCTGATTTAAAATCAGACCAGAGCTAGGAATGGTTCTGTTTGTTCATTACTACTCTCTGAACTTTCAGACATCCATCATATGTCTGGGCATGGTGTGAGGGTTGTGTTTCTACAAACTCTTAAAACAGTATTAAAATTCATTTCTTCAACTGTCAGCTCTCCAAAGTTTTAGTCTCATTTCAGTATTAATTAAGGATTTTTATGCTGCCAAAGACTGGAATTTCAATTTTAAAATTATAATTTCAGTAATACAGAAAGGGCACTTAAAAAAGAAACTTCTGAAAAAAAGAGAAAAAAAAAATTAAACCAAAATGACATTTCTGGTTTATCATGACAATATTTTTCTGCTTCATTAAGTACAACATTTGTTTGTTTTCCTCACTATCTGAAAGATAGATTTTCTTATGAAACACTATTATTAACATTCTTTTGGATCAAAAAATAAACTTTGATAATGTCTGAAAACATTTGATTTTCCTCGTCACTCTACACTGCAATTTATCATCACAGTGAACACTGGACCATATATTCCTGGCTAACTCAGATAAAAGTCTGCTGATGAAAACAACATTTCTTAAAGTAAAACTTAGGAGTTGGAAAAAGTATCCAAACAACCTGGTACTGAAGAAAAGCTGTGTGAATCACAGGTAATATAAAGCTTTCAGAGTTCACTGGGACATTGTCTGGAAAATTAAGTGATGAGGACTTCTGTAGAATGAAAACTTGGTGACAAAATAAAAAGTACAGAAACATAAGCATGAGTGAAGTTTCTTTATTTTTTGTGTCAGAGAATATGTCCTGAAATAACTTTAGAGATGAAATATAGGAGAGCTGGCACACATGCATGCATAGAAGGATATATTCAAGGAGGCTTTCTCTGCCTATTGAAGCTTTATTTTTGACTTTACATGTTTGAAGTTTCCATTCAGGAACGTTCTGTCGCTACATTTTTTTTTTTTTTTCCTCTCTCAAGAGTTTGCAAAAGAAAAAGGGGAAAAAAGGCTCTGCTGTGCTCATACATTTTTCCTATTTCTTGAGTTAGTTCAGGGTGGGAGGTGCAGTTTGCTCTTCCTTTCATTAGTTGCTTTGAGATTCGCATCTTTTGTTCTTCGAACTCTCTTATTTGAAATTCTTTTTTTTAAGTCAGCAGGGAGCAAGGGTTGATGAGCCCCAGCCTCAGCTTCAGCCTTGGGGCAAAGAGACTTCTTTTTGAATAATAGTCTTAGGTTTTGTTGTATTTTATTTTTCCCTAAAATGTATCTTGGATATGTTGATTTGTAAAAGGCTCTTCTGAGGCTTGCACTCATCCTCTTTTCTTTATAGTTTTATGACTTTTTTATTTTTCCCTCACTGTGTTATAAGTTTACAGAATGTTTATACTTCTTTATTCAAAAATCACCATCTTGTTTTTTTCTATTATGGCTTTGATAGATATATATTTCCATTCCGTGTTTTACTTTTCTTAAACTGATGTAAGATCAGAGTAAACATTTGCCACCTGTCTTCCTAGATTTTTAGTGAGAACAAGTCTTGAATATCATGGTGCATTCAGGTTTCATACATAAAGGATTTTTACTGGGACATTACATGCCACATTTCATTGCTTAAACCAGCATTTAGAAAGATGAATACCATGTAGGTCTGGGAATTTTGTTAAGAGACAAGAGGTAATTTTTTCTGCAATATTTTTTTTATTTATTCCTAGTTTTCATGTTTCCTTCTATATAACCTACTGCTTAAAGCACTTACTTAAGAATCATCCTTCCTGAGCCTGAATGACTTCTTCTGTTACCCAAGAACAGCCCTATCCCCTAAACATAAGTGAATTTGTGACTCCTGTTGAGGCATTCCTGGCTACACACTGGCTCATCAATATTCATAGAGAGAGAGCACAAAAAAGAAAACATAATTTGGAATCCTAATGCCCTTGATACTCCACTGACAGAAAGGTGGTCTGTGTTCTAATCCTCGTTTTCCTTATTTATCTCTTAAATTACCAGTCAAAAGGGAAATCTGTGGTTTTCTCATTTCATGCTGGTACAGCCTTTTCACTGTAGTATAACATTTCAGACTTCACAGGCAGCATATTCATTCCACACAATCCCATGAAGTTCTTTGTGTCTGAGAGAGCTGCACTATGTGTCTGACATTCCTTTCTTCTGAAAAGCGGGGCCCTTCTCCTGATTGGGAAAATGATCCCTTTCATAAATGCTGTATTCGATCCCAGTTAATCACACAGTTTGCTTTACTTACTTGAATTTGCTTCTTTTTGCTTTGGTCAGTAGAATTGTTTGGAACTTGACATTAGCCATTCTGGGAAGCATGTGTGACATTTTGCGATAAGAGGCTGTTTTTTACTACACATATCGATTCTTAAATGTTCCCCAACCAGTGTTAAAGATGCTGAAAGCACCCATAGTCACTGTTTGATTAATTTGTACATGTTTCTCTTTTCATTTTAATGTATGTTCCCCATCCCTTGGGAAATGTCTGTGGCATATTCCTCATGACCTCTTAGTCTTTAACACAGATCTTTGGAATAAATACATTCAAACTCTTTTAGCCTAATGTAAATGGACACATCTTGCTCCCTCTCTGTTGCGGTCTGGGGGTAGGGGGACACAAGCTTTATATACTTTTATGAGTCCAATTCATTCCATTACTAGTAGAAAAAAATATCTTCATAACACCAGCCATAATCCACATCTTCCCAGATGCAGCAGAAGTGAGCCTTCAGATTTTGTTAATGATGCAATCCAGGGTTCAAGACAATTTAATTGCTGCTCGTGGCTTTATATTTTATTTTTTATTTTTACTACTATTTGCTTCTCTGTTTCATGTTTCTGCTTCTTTGTAAAGTCTTGTCCCTGTCATCCCAAAAAGAAACTTATGTGCACTACAAAAATCTTGTACGTAGAAGAAAGTGTTGAAAGGGTTTTCAGTGTCCAGTATACCATCAAAAATATTCATAACACTATCCAAAAACTGAGAAAAATCAGTATCATGGACAAAAAAGCCATGACCATTCTACATGAGAAAATGTTGAGACTTCTCGCCTGAAAGGTTTTACAGAAATATGTCATTCCAAAGGCCTTTCACCAGGGAGAAGATATCTTGTTGCATCATTGTACACTTAGTTTGTTTTCATTATCTTAAATTGTCTAATTTTGAAAAAGGTAAAATATTCTATTTTACATCACCTCTTGAATTTATTCTCTATTACTTTAATAGCAATTAGTATAATAGTTATAATATTATAAATTATTTTATGCACTCAGTCTAAGATTTTGTACCTATTTTTGATTATACTTCTATGATGCTTCTAAATATAATTCATTACTCAATGTGAAACCTCATTTTGGTCCTTTTGTCTTAAAATGAATTGATAGTTTTGACAGAACAAATTTCAAATATCAACTTCTCTTTCTTCTTTGTGTCTTGATATGAAATCTAAATCCATGTTAAAATGCCACAAGTTACTTTAAAATAGGCATTATTTTCTGAACATCACAAAAGTAGAACAGTTCACAAAGGATTTTAATGGACACACTCTTGCTGGAAATTATTAGAAAAAAATCTGATCTCTTTATTAAAAAAAGACTTCATTTCAGCTCCAGGGAGGAATTTATGGCTTGTGTGCCATGGAAGAGAAAATTCTCAATCTGGAGAACTACTTTGTTTTGTTTCAAGTCTTATTTTTTCAACATAGTGGGGCGTGTTCATAGGAGTATCAGTGCAAACCCTCTGATACTTCCTCTAGTTTCTGACTTAGGCTGCAGATGCCAATGGAAAGGTTTTGACAAATGCTGAAAGTATGAAGTTATTTGCCCCTTTCTATATATTCACTTTCCAGTTATCAGTGAGGTTGGGACTTCCTGAACCAAAGATTGTGTACACTGTGTTGTTAACAGCATCTTAGGTCAGATCCTCCTTGTTCATATGTGCAGGAGTTTTAAAAGGCAGCTTGCAAGCTGTTCCAGCTAACAATTTGTCTTGTAGGTACAGTCGTGCTTGGTCCTTATGAGGCTCTCATAATTAATTTATGAACATCTCCTTTATTTTATGTTAAATAGATTCTTCCTCATTACTTAGGTGTAGTTGGCAACTTCTAATCATGCATTAAGATCATCTGGTGTAAATATAGCCATCTGGAAGCTAAGCATCTAGTTTCAAATAGTCATCTAGGTTCTTTCTTAAAGAGACATTTAGTAGTTCCCAAGGACAATTTAGTCTGCTGCAAAATAAATGACTGGTTGTTGGAATGAATTTCTCTCCAGATATGGCTCCTTTGGGTTGAATAGGGAGCCCAGATAAAATAACTTAGATGCCCTGTTTTCATATGGTTATCTCTGAGAAGGATCTCACCTGCACTAATGAGGACAGCTTCTGTTGTGCAACACTTTTCTCTCCTCACTTCACTACTGTGACCTTTGTGACCCAAGTGCACAGGCACCCTGCCTTCCTGCTAAGCTGTTAGCAAAGAGACTGCAGAGAGAGGCTCCAGATATTCTAATAAGTTAAATCAGAAGTGAACCACTTTTTGGTCCAGCCCAGCTTGGATTTAAAGACATTAATTTAACTCTCAAAACAAATCAGCTGCCACCACACTACCTACTAGCCCAAAATCATATTAACCCCAAACTGTGTCAGAACGAAATCTGAAAGAGCAGTAGATCAACTAGGCTCAATCTCACATGATTATTTAATAACATGGGTGATAGCAGAAGGGATTTTTTGTCTTGTGCCATGATCTGATTAGTCACAGAATCATAGACTCATTTAGGTTGAAGAAGACCTCTAAGATCATTGAGTACAACCTTTGCCTGACATCACCATGCCAATTAGACCACAGCAAAAAGACAACATCCAGTCATTTCTTTAACACCTCCAGGGATGATGACTCTACCCCCTTCCTAGGCAGCCCATTGCAATGCTTGACAAACACTTCTGTGACTAAATTCTTCCTGATGTCTAACATGAACCTACACTGGCACAGCCTGAGGTTATGTCCTCTCATCCTGTCCCTTTTTGCCTGGAAAATAGGCTGGCTCTACCTTCCTTTCAGGGATTTGTAGAGACCAAAGTGTTCCCTGACCCTCTCTTATCCCACAGTGAGTCCACCCAGCTTCCTCAGCCACTCCTAATATTACTTACTCTATAGACGCTTCCCCAGGTCTGTTGCCCTTCTCTGGACATGCTCCAGCACCTCAGTGTTTTTCTTCTTGTGAGCCATGCACAAGTGAACACAGCACTCAAGGTGTGGCCTCACCAGTGCCCCCAGCACAGGGGGATGGGCACTGCCCTGGTCCTGCTGGCCACACTACTGCTGACACAAGCCTGGTGCCATTGGCCTTCTTGCCCACCTGGCCACACTCCAGATCATGTTCAGCCCCTGAAAACCAGCACCTCCAGGTCCTTTCCCACTTGGCGGCTTTCCAGCCACTCTTCCCAGACTGTGGCTGCAGGGGTTGGTGTGACCCAAGGGCAGGACCCAGCACCTGGCCTTTTTGAACCTTATACAACTGGCCTTGGCCCATGGATCCAGCCTGTCCAGATCCCTCTGCAGAGCCTTCCTGCCCTCCAGCAGATCCACACTCCCACCCAAAGTCTCACATGTGTGCAATAGTTCTGATCTCTCTGGCATGGGTTTGTTGAGTGATTTTGTCCAAAATTATGCAACATTTTTCAAATTCTTTAGTGTACTAGAGAAAGATCTGATCCTTTTGTCTGTTGTGATCTTCACAAGAAAGTCAGCAATGGTAGGGAGATTTCGTCTTGTGACCACTTCTCACCATGCTGTTTCTGATCACTGCACATTTGCCTTGTGCATCTTCCAGAGGTTTACCTCACTTGCCTCTTGTCATTGGCTTTAAACTCCATAGTTATTTTGCAAGATTTAAAGAACAGAAACCCTTCTTTATTATAATATTTTTGTGAGTGTGTTCTCTAATTCTGAACCAAATGTTGAAATGTTATTCAAAGTGTTACTCAACACTATTAACTGAAAAATGATTTTACAGAGAAGATAAAAAATAAATTATTAAATTGAAAAATAAATAAGTAAAAAGAATAAATTAAAAGAAAGAAAAATGAAGAATTTACACACAGGGTGGTTTGAGAATGATAGGATTTAGATGGCTTTGGGTTTCATTAATTTGTTTGTATTTTTCCTTCTATTTAGGCCATTGACCTGAACTACCATATAAAAACAAATTTTGTTATTAATACTTAGTTTTTGGGAGCTACTTGGAATCACAGGATTTAAACTAATTTGTTTGTAGGACAGAAGCCTGAATCTAGTGAGACGGTGATGTTTTCTTACTTGTTAAAATGGGTACAAGGTAACTCTAAAGATGTGTGGAGATTCTTTGCTGTGAGAATAGAGTCCCTTCATGTCTCAGTAAAATTTTTAATTTTTCTTTTACAGATCCTGTGATCCTATCCCTACATTCTTCCTCAAGGCAAAGGTTTTTTTCACTCATGGCTTGTTGCTTTGTACTTTTTTTTTACTCTTTCTTATAACTCATCTTTTATGAAACAACACACTACTCTCCCAAGAATATCTGAAAGAAAGAGGACCCATGGGTCAGATGCACACCCTTGACTTTCTACAATAGAGTTCATTAGGAAACCAGAGTAATTTGGTTAGATGGCCCAGAAGAGGGAATATTCAAGCTTTAAATAAATACACAATAAAAATAGCACACTGTTACTATAGGGTTACTGGACTGTAGCAGTAAATGAACTGAATAAAATTTTATGGCTTCTTAACATGCTGAGGTTTTGCAGTGTCGTCCATCTTGTAGCCTAACAACATTTCCCAGCCTGCTATCAGTGAAACTAATAGTGCGAATGGAAATTTTATGAAAAATGGGAGATCTACGTTGGTTTTATATTGTGTCAGTAGAATGAATAAAGACCATATTTTGGCATTAATAGCTAATGGTAGAAAGTGTTGAGGGAGGGAGAAAGAAAGAATGGCTACATTTTCAGCCTTTGAATTGATGTTTTTTAAAGAGTTAGCTGTAATTATGATACTTGAAAGTGATTATCATTAAGCTGATAAATTATTTAGTAAGAAGGTGAACAACGCGAAGAGATCATTGATGTATTCAAGCATCTTAGTTGTATTCCATAAGTCTCCTTGTGACTCCCAGACTGCTATATTAATCACATGGATACCACAGATATGTTCTGTTATTATCTTTCACTGCAAGGTCAAAGTTTTGTACTAACACATCGTATGGGAAGGTGTAGGTGGGGGAGGAGAAACCTCAAAATTATTAATCATACCACAGAGCAATGATAACAATGGTTATTTGCTGACTTAAAATGGATTCCTTAATGCTCCTCAAGCCAAGATGTCATAATGACCTCGGTATCAGACTCCCTTAGACAGCACAGATGACATGTAAATTGGATGCACAGGAAGCAGCAGTTACAAGAGCAACAGAGCAGCACTCACTCGAGTTCTACTTCTGAGCAGCCACAAGCACAGCAGCACAAATGTGGGAATATGCTTCCAAAAGAGAGATCAGGATGGACTTTGCTTACATGTCAGAATAAAAAAAAAAAAAAAAAAAAGGAAGGAAAAAACAACTTATTAAGTAATACAGAGCAAGCATGAGGGTTTTTTAAAGAAAATCACAGCTCAATTCCCTTTTCAGATAGTGACAACCTTCTGAGTGAACAGCACAAGCACACCCTTTGATAATATATCAACATGCCACTAGTAACACATCTATAGCATCTAACACTGTATCTGCCAGAAATTACCCCAAATCTCATTTAAATCAACTGCCTAAGTAGTCTAGTGAGCTTTCTTGCAATAAGTTTTTCCTAAAGGTTTTGTTCCTTGAATTAATTCTTACTCTTTCTTTAATACAATAATTTGCCAAATAGTTGGAATAAGTCAGATAATTGCTTTTGAAGGAGTAGAAATACCAGTAGATATTAATAAAATTACCAATGTCTTAAGATCCCAAGAGTTGAGTCTTAAATAGATTTTATATATTTATATATATGAAATCAAATTTAAATGAATATGAAATTCCTTTAAATAGGAATATTGCCAATTTACATCATGGCAGAGCCAAAAGATTGGTATTTTCACAACTTTATTATACTGTTTAAGAGGAACTCGTGGGGCTTTTATCAGACCTTTATTAGTTTGCATGCTAACCAAGTAATCTAAATAGTCATATCAATTCCTTTGTACTGAAAAGACAGAGAGAAAGAGGAATAAAGACAGAGGAAGAGGATAAGAAGGAGAAAGCTCTTGAGAATGTAATAGAAAGAAGATGAGAGATGGAGAAGGAAAGAGAAAGGCAGAAAGAATAAAGCAGATAATTCCAGAGCATGACTATTTTATTCCATGTATCAGTCACTGATTTGTACTTTTCAGCTGTTTCTCTCACCAGTAGCTGCAAAGGAAATATGCATAACTACGTATTATTAGCAATATTATGAAATCAATTAAAATAAATCCTATCTTTAGTGACTTACTGTTGTACTCATCATACATCAAATGCTCTCAGCCGTGATTAGTTATGAAAATTTCACCATGTCCATAAAATATCTCAATAGTTAATGCATTATTTTGAAGAAAAACCACTTTTAGTGAAATGGTTTTAATCAATTTTTTAAAATAAAACTTCCTCAAGATCAATTTGATCTTCAAATATTTTCAAAAAAGAATATGGTCTCTGTAGGCTAGTGAACTGTATTTTATGCTCTTGTTCACTGCAATACTTTGAAATTCTGAACAAGACAGTTTGGGAGGTTTTCCCCATTACTTTGTTAAATTTCTTTTTGAGAAGACTTGAGAAATGCAGAGAAACATTGTGAAATTATTTTCATATTTTTTTCCTTCTTTAGGCTGGAAAGGTTATTCATACCAAATTCTTACTATTATTTTCTTTTCTCAGTTCCCTCAGTAAATCAGTTCAACATTTTCTCTTCTATATCTCATGCTTGGTTTTTTTTTTAACTTTTTTTGACTTCTATGATTTTTTATACTTAAGCTATCTGCAGTATAGTATAAACAAAAACAATGTGCAATTTAAGGTAAATTTCAAAGATTTTGTATTATTCTCATTACTTTCATGTAGCATAGCAGACACACAGACCTTGTTTTGGCCAGGGAAAGAGAATAACTTGGTTTTGAAGAACACCAAAGCAATACTATTTTCCATATCACCAAAGCTTATGCATAAAAGGTTAAAATATCATATGCAGTGTATGTCAGGGAGTTGCTACGAAAGCTATCACCACACTAAAATTATTTATTCAGTTGAATTGCAATATTTGGGATGATTTTCCTATGCCACTCTTATGCAGCCACATTCAAACGTTTTTTATTTATCATTAGAAAAATAATACCTGTTTGATCTTAATTAATTAGCTGCAGTTATTTATAAAACGCACAATGTTCCTGTTTCTTTGTCTGTATGTGACTGGTTTGTGTCTTTGTCTTTATGAGCAGAACTAAAACAGAGTTTAGAAATTCTTGATCCTGCTTTAGTCAGGCAGAGGGACTATATGACCCCCTCTGGAGCGATTTATGAAAATCTATGAATCCTGTTCTTGACTCTTCTTAGGATTAGTGACCTAGAAGATGTAACTTAACACAAATCAGGTCTCCTGCCTTTCTCCAGCATTTCCCATTTTGCTGGTGGTCTGTTAATAACACGTCAGATTTGTGAGGCTGTCTGAATGAAAGGCATATTTCAGAAATGGAAAGCATAGTAGTGAAGAGAATAGAAAAAAAATATATAGTAAGGGGTTAAAATTGCAAAGGGAAAAACAGTCTTTGTGTCATGCCAGCAGCTGTGAACAAAATTAATTTGCCTCTCAAATACAGCCCCTAGGGAAGATCCCAGGAGTGTTATGTGAAATAGAAGGTTGTAAATGTCCCAGAGACCTTATGCAATTTTAGGGCTTGTTCAAAATCAGAAGTGAAAACTAAATAGTGCTAAAAAGAGAATGAAACAATAAAATAAAAACGTTTGCACTCCCATTGTATATTGTGTTTAGGAGGGAAAAGTCAGACACAATTGAGTATTCATCCTCCTGCGTCAATTTTGATCTCAACTCTCCTCTGAGTTTTCCTCTTTTCTCCATTCTCCTGGTTAACTCAGTTTGGGTATTTTTGCCATTTTTTACCTTTTCTACTTCAGATGCTATCTCCTCGTTTCTCTTCTTCACTCTGCTTAATTCGCCAAAGCAGTTATGCCTGCTTGATCTGATTGACTTTAACAGGCTTTCTCAGAAGCTGTAAGTAAAGTCTGTGGTCTCTGTCCCCTTGTTCCTCTTTCAGCCTTGTGCTTTCTTATTAACTTTTAAACACTCCAAATCTCCAGGGCAGTGAACCCCCCTAACTCTTTTTGACACATATGGGAGCAGAAGACAACTGACATTTCATAGGAGCTGCTCAGCATTTCACCGTATTGATACATAAATGCCTGATGTGTCAGATCCAAAGTCTCCTGAAGTCAATGGAAAAATCTCTCATTGACTCAAGCAGGCTTTGGATCAAATCTTATTTGTTTATCTGCCCTTCTGTGTTAACCTTTTATGTTTCTCATCTTTCCGTATCAATACCACTTGCTGGAGGCAATCTTGGCAGGACTAAAAACATGGTGAAAATTAATAAGGTAACCACATTATTCAACACATCAGAAAAAAAAGAAAAAGAAGAAGTTTGCTTGAGTTTACTTCAAATGAGCAAAAGTTTCAGAGCAGAGCAGCATCTAGATGATTAGATTTGGTGCATTGTTTTTTTTTTTGCTTCTTTAGCCTCTTACTGAGAAATTAATTTGTGAAATTTCGTGTAACTGCAGAGATTCAAAATACTCCAAAAGAGAATGGGAAAAGGTTCAGGGGGAAGGAAGAAGCAGGAAATGGGGGAAAAAGCCCAAGCAACACTCCTCCTTGTTTGATTACGTTATTTTAATTTTAGATTCTTTCTTTCCTTTTATAAAACATATAACTCAGTGTGCAGATTCTCTGCAGTTTATAAAGAAAACATGAGATATGCTGATGCATAAAATATTGGGCCCAGCATCACAGTATGTGCAAAATTCCATACAAAATTCAGATGTGCAGTGAAATAGGAATTCCTTATTTCTCGTCTAGATTAAAATGGGTGCATAATTTATCTGGTGCAAAACATATGCAATGCTCTTTCTTAATAATTTATATTAAAAAAAAAAGATGTTTTGGCATTTGGTGTCAAGGACAATTCTCTCAAAAAGCTGAGAGGAAAACGCATGCTAAAGCCAGCATTTCCTTTAAGTAAAAGACATCTTTTTTATTATCCCCCTTCCTCATTTTAATTTAACGGACACAGCATAAACATTATCAAAATTATAAGAATTAAATGACTAAATTAACTTATCTAATAATTAATAAATTTCAAGATAGCTCCTTGGCATGGCCTGGAAATGTATAAGCCTTAATATTTGAGCTGTGTTATATATGGATCAGTAATGGGAACAGAATCTAGAAATCTGAGGAGAGCTCTCATGATTTAAGTATTTATTTAAATACACAAATAAAACAAATAGACAATGGGGACAATAGCAATCCACCCAAAGGTCACACAAGGGCTTAGATAACACGGTGCTAAGCAAACATTTCATAACATTGCAAAGGATCATAAGATTAGTCTTTTATTCAACTTGAGCATAGGGAAGACTAACAGAGTGGGTTGAGGTCTCTCAGGGACTTCATTTCAAAGCCCTAAAACTCTTTGCCTATTAAAATATCCTACACGCACCTCATGATCCTATCAGTCACTGCAGGGTCCATAAATAGTGGGGTGGAGGGTGGAGGGGACACTTTGGAATGGGATCTGACGTTTATGGAATCTGCAGGCAGAGAAAGAGAAACAAATAATTTTTCTATGAGGGGACCAGGGGAGCATAGATTGAGCTGAGATGGTTTGAGAAATCAAACTGTTTGCCATTACAGCAGAAATAGCAGTCAGGATTGGACACAGGCACAATCTGATGGAAGGACAAAGGAGGTGCACAGCATCATCCTTGTTATGTATCAGAGAATCTAAGCCTCTTCAAGCTCTTGCTGATGGGGACCTAGAGAGTTCTTGACCCTCCGTGGAAAATAAATCCTCATTAATTAGTAAATTTTGTGGTGGGTGGACCTTGGCTGACCAGCCGGTGCCCACCAAACCCACCAAGCCCTGCTATCACTTCTACTTCCCAGCAGGACAAGGGAGAGAAAATAAGATGGAGAGCAACTTGGGTTTGAGATAAGGCAGCCTACTAAAGCAAAAGTGAAAGATTATGCATGAAAAAACAAAGAGAAAAAAAAATAGGTTTGTTCTCTACTTTCCACCAGTAAACAGTGTCTGGCCACTTCCCAGGAAGCAAAGCTCCAGAACTTCACTTCATGAAGATATACTCCACAAAATTTCTGTTTGGGGTAGGTAAACTGAAACCACCGCACAGAGAAAACACGCTAGAGACAGCAAAACCCAACATGCTTTATTCCTGTGTGCATGTATGTATACCTGTACAGAAAACTTTAGTGCAATATGAGCAGATTGTGACTGGGAATTATTACCGTATCCACAGTGGTAAGGAGGAGAAGAGAGATCCAACAGGCAGGAATTGTGCAGCAATATTGATTAATTTAATTATTTTACAAAGTCTTTTATAGACTTTTTTCTTCATAGTCTAATTGGCCAGAGGATCAGCCACCCCCTGGGGTGATTGGTTAAAATCCTAAAATATCCATTGTCAAAATATTTTTCTACTGTACTATAAACAAAGCTCTGCAAGGTCGCGGGTGTTCATTGTTTATAGAACTCCGCTAATATCTTCTGTGAGAGAGAAAAGTATCTCACGGCACTGGAAAGAAGCAAGGAAAATTCTTGCTAGCTAGCAGCAATATTGTATCCAGAGGGAATCATGCAATTGTGGCTGATATGTCTTCTAAAGGTCTTACTGTTTTGGTGAAATCCTACAAATAGCAAGTTCCAGTCCTGAGTAACAGAACTTCTGATTAGATGGTGACAAAAGCGAAGACTTAATTGACTTTGCAGGTGCTTTCCAGATCTTGGTGGAGTTTGTGTAAGGTAAAGCTTTTCACGTTACAAAACCTTTTTTTGTGGATTCATAGCATCATAGCACTTGGTGGGAGGGGGTGGGCAGGACACAGAAAAATGTGACTAAAATCTCATTTCTTATTTTCTACCTCATACAACATGTTTCAGAGGGAGTAGAATTTCACTGACTGGGTTTAAACTGTTTTCAATTTTATATATAGACCTCAGACTTCTATCTGCTCATCTGTTTACCTAATAAATAAAAATTCATTTCCTTGCTGGAGGTTTCAGAGTTTCCATGCTTGCACATGATCTTTGCGCATATCCTTTTTAAATCTGTACAACTTTAGCACATAACATACAGAGGTACCTGGGACAGGATTAAAGGGAAAAAATATAACATCTGTTTTGGGATATATTTCTCCCTTTACATTTTTAGGCTTTATGAGATTGTTATAAGTCAATATTCTCCATCAAAAATGACAAAAACAAAAAAAATGGAATGCATATGAAAAAGGAAGGAAGGAAGGAAGGAAGGAAGGAAGGAAGGAAGGAAGGAAGGAAGGAAGGAAGGAAGGAAGGAAGGAAGGAAGGAAGGAAGGAAGGAAGGAAGGAAGGAAGGAAGGAAGGAAGGAAGGAAGGAAGGAAGGAAGGAAGGAAGGAAGGAAGGAAGGAAGGAAGGAAGGAAGGAAGGAAGGAAGGAATTCAGAAGGAATTTAGAAGGAAGGAAGGAATTCGGAAGGAAGGAAGGAATTCGGAAGAAAGGAATTTGGAAGGAAGGAAGGAATTCGGAAGGAATTCGGAAGGAAGGAAGGAAGGAAGGAAGGAATTCGGAAGGAAGGAAGGAAGGAATTCGGAAGGAAGGAAGGAAGGAATTCGGAAGGAAGGAAGGAAGGAAGGAAGGAAGGAAGGAAGGAAGGAAGGAAGGAAGGAAGGAAGGAAGGAAGGAAGGAAGGAATTTGGAAGGAATTCGGAATTCGGAAGGAATTCGGAAGGAATTCGGAAGGAATTCGGAAGGAAGGAAGGAAGGAAGGAAGGAAGGAAGGAAGGAAGGAAGGAAGGAAGGAAGGAAGGAAGGAATTCGGAAGGAAGAAATTCGGAAGGAAGGAATTTGGAAGGAAGGAAGGAAGGAATTCGGAAGGAAGGAATTCGGAAAGAAGGAAGGAAGGAATTCGGAAGGAAGGAAGGAAGGAAGGAAGGAAGGAAGGAAGGAAGGAAGGAAGGAAGGAAGGAAGGAAGGAAGGAAGGAAGGAAGGAAGGAAGGAGAATAAATATTGAATATGTATTGAAACTGTGTGATTGAAGTAAAAACATATGGTAAAATTTATTGCTAGGTAATATAGATACAGAAATTTGATTGCAAAGAATAAAGCCTTACACCCAGATTTCTTAAATGCAGGTGATAATTTATCACCACTTGCCTAACAACCTTACTTATAGACCACACTCAGAGAGTTTTCACAAAAGTTTTTTCAAACTTGATGACAGTACATTTCCAGATCAGTGAGTTTCATAAGTGACAGGAGATCTTATCCTTCTGATAAAAATAATATCTCATGAGAATTTTTTTCCAAACATTTTTTATTCACCTTTTTGTTATAGGCTTAAAATATAAGATGAAAAGTTATCTCCCTCTAGGGCCTGGAAGATTTGCTTCACCATCTCAAGTAATTGGTTGTTCTGGACGATATTATGGCTTTTGGTGTCTTGTATTCACAGCAGAATAATTTCTCAACCTTGAAGTGAAGTCCATCAGTATCAGAAACCGTTGTGCTGAAGATCAGTATTCAGTACACCATTTCCTAACCATCACCCAGTATGCCTTCTGCTCTGAATTCTCAGAACAGTTAAAACTAAAATTGCCTTCCCTCTCCCACTCTTCAAATCAGAGTAAGAGGTTTGGTGATCAGTGATTATGGGCAGTTTCCTGCCATAGAGATATTATCAACATCCCTGCACACTGAAAATGATAGCTTGGAGCCTTGTGCATAATTTTGCTCAGCTGGCGCTTAAGATCTTGGTGCATAAATAGTGAGTTTACTTCTATGCTAATGCATAGGAAAATAGTTATTAACAGTTCAGGCAGTTATACATACTGTGTCCTGAAGCTCTGCAGGTCTTTTCAAACCTTCACAATTCTATTATTCTTTGTTTGTTTGTTTGTTTTTCTGTTGTTCCTCGTTAGTTTCCTTTTGAATGTTTCACTGATGTGTAGCGTGATAGCCCATTCAAAGAGGTCCTGATTTTGAGTGGATTCTATATCATCTTCCCTGACCCAGGAGGATGAGCACATTTAGGGTTGCACCAATAGATGTGGTCACTGATTGATTGTATAAATTTTCTGTGAATAGGCTGGAAAAGACTGTTATTGGGACTTCCGTCACAACGTTTTTAGAGTGGCTGGCAGAACCAGCAAACAGCATGAGACAGGACTTAATTTATGATCTCTTTGCACATTAACAGAGTAGATTTATTATTACTGACTTTCTTAACTTTGCTTGATATCCCCATGTAATACTAAATTTCTTCTTTTTTCTCTTTATTTAGAAAAAGCCCCCATTTTTTTTTCTTTTTTTTCAGAAACAGAGCGTTGCTTTAAGGAACAAGCATTGCCTTCATAAAACAATCCAAAACACTCATGTGTAGCCTTTTATTTTTCCTGTCAATAATATATAAGTATACTGAAATAAGAATGTAGTGAACTATTTTCCAACAGAGTTTAGGGTGTAGTGGATACGTAAACTATGTTTTTATTGTTATCAAAATATTATCCCTCTGCTTAATGCATACTACTGATAAATCCAAACTGCATTGAGTCCATACTGGCAGCTAAGAGATACTCATGCACACATTTGGTAAAGATTCATAGATTTTTTATCATTGAATTTTACTAGTAGAGAGTGGAAGAAAAATTAGTTTTGCAAATATGGGGGGAGTTATGAATTGCAACAGTATAACAAAATCAAAGTTACGTTTTTGATAAATGTGGTCTCAGAGTATAGGACTGGAGTCTAGACACAAGAAATTTTTTAGTAGTTTGGGGTAATGTGTAAAGAACAAATTCTTTCCCAGGATTTTCAAAAGCTCTATGCCATATATATATATATGCAAAAAAGATTTAAAATTCCCACACTTCCCTAAAACATACAAACAGTTTAGTGTGGAAACAAAATTAATTGACAAAAAAACCATGTTATATAAAATCCTATGTATAATCTAAAGTACTTATCTTTGCCTTTCATGTTGTAACAATCATCCCTAGATTTCAAAGGAAACAGAGATGCCAGTGTCAGTATTCCCTCTTTAAAAATAAGGAAAATGAGGCCCAGTTAAATAAAGTAATTTCCTCCAGCACAACTAACAGAGTACTGCTGGAAACGGGGAAAAAAAAATTATAAAAGGAAGACTACACTGATTTTTCCGTTATTTAACTGAGATGTTTAGACACAAAATTGAAGAAAAAGAAGATAAAATGGCAAACACCATACTGAGACATATAAACATAAATGTAGCCTTTGAGATACCTGAATTAATGCTCTGGTTTTCATGATAAGGGCTTAAGCTAGAGCATGGTTTCCAATTCCAAGGGCTGTACTTCAGAGATAGAAGTGAAAAGTGCACACAGGAAAGCCAACAGTGACCAGGAGTCCAGGAAGATCAAAATGGAGAAAGATCAAAATAATTGGGGTCATTCTCTGAAAGTAGAGAGGACTAACAAAGAAATTTATAACATCCTCAGGTTGGATTCAATGGAGATTTTTCCTGAATTTCCACAAGTTGAAGCAACACAGAATAGTTTGGCTGGAAAAGTTCTGGGGCAGCCAGAGTCAGAGGACCTCAGCAACATATTTTTTAGGAATGACATTGGTAGATAGAGAGCCAAGACAGAGTAGCTAACTTGCTTAAATTCCTGAGCCTTGATTCTGTACATATTTTGACTCTGCAAAATTTTCTGCCATACTGAAGCATTTCTGCATAATACCTCTCTCTCCTTTTTTCTTTTTTTGTGAAAGTCATAAGTCAAGACCATACCAAGTGGCTTGACACTGTGAAAAACTAACACCTTCCTTTTGTTTTGTTTGCCTTTTTTTTTTTTTTTTTTTTTTTTTTGCATAACAGCGCTGTTTTTGACTTAGAAAGGGCTCTTTCGCTGCTATTTTAGAGTGTCCCTGAAACTCTGTGTCTGAACTTAATGAAGATATTTGCCTTCCGATTTCACCATGTTTCCTTTCATGAGGATATTTTGTAGACAGAAGGGATGGTATTTTTTGATTTTTGGCAGAAATTGTTGTCTTTTAGCTTTTTCATCCATTATTTGCTATTTTTAGAATGACATGCAAACAATTTAAAAAAAAAAATATTTTTCCTAGCCAGTGTCTCCAGCATTTAGTTATAAAAACTTGTATAGATTTTTCACATATTCTTGATAGATTTGTTCTTCCATGCAGTCATCTATTTTTCCACACACAATACTTTCATGAGTAAAAATTATAAAACCAAGTATTACGCTGATTTTTCCTCTTTAAAATCCCAGTAGAGACTCAGCCTGTCCCACTGTGGTTTCTTTTTCAGGAAATAAAAATCCATCCCTGGCTTGAGCCATGGTTCCAAAAAACAATTTCTGATTTATTTTTATTTAAGGTTTTCATCCTCTTATTTTCTTGCTTGCTCATGACTATAAATTAATCAAAGTTGAAACTTTGTAATTGCAACATAAACTACATGTTACCTTTACTTCAGATTTTTTTTCAGAACCTATCGCTTACTTACTTAACTAGATTAGCCTTAAAATGTCAAAAAAGGCTATTAAAAGGAAAAAAGAAAAAGGAAATAGTCAGTTCTATCAAACACACATATAAATAAACACATAAATCATTAAATTTACATTTTCTTGGCATTTTTTCAGTCTTTAACTTTTTAATTTAGGCCAAATTTAGGAAAAAGAAACTGTGTTTTTAAATGCTTGTAATATTTTTGATGTATAAATTCAGAACTGAAAAAAAATACATGAGGAAAGACCTCTTAGAAGACATTTTCAGTTTAATTTTTTTTTTCACTACAGTAGATAAATAAATATACAGATAAACAATATAAACAAATTACCTTCAAAGTCACCTTACAGAATCTACAATCTTACTGGTGTTTTTAAATTTATTTTATAAATATTTGTTTTCTTGGTCAACAAAAGGTTTCTGACCCCAGATCTCACGCTCTGCGTCTCTCATCCATAAAGATTTTCTGTCTTAAAATCACATTATTACATAAGTTTATGTAATATTATATATTACACAAAATTTAATTATGTAATGTAATATTGTATTATGTATGTATATATACTTATAATAATTATGTAATATATTATTACATTCATATTTTTGCATACAAAAAATCCAATATAACCCTCTCCTGGCCGAGCTCCCTGCAGTTTCCTTGGGTCCTGTCACTGGTCACAGAGAGATCAGTGCCTGTTCCCTCCTCTTCCTCTCGTGAGGGTGTTGAACACCCCAGTGAGGTCTCTCCTCAGCCTCCTCCAGGCTGAACAGACCAAGTGACCTCACCCACTCCTCACACAGCTTCCCCTCCAGAACCTTCTGTATCCTCACTGCCCTCCTTTGGACACTCACTAATGGCTTCATGTCTTTTTTAAACTGTGGTGCTCAAAACTGCTCACAGGACTCGAGGTGAGGGACAATCCCCTGCCATGACCAGCTGGCCACACTCCTCAAGCATGTGATTCCACCACTTCTCTGCACAGGCTGTTCCAACGCTTGGCCACCCTTTCACAGAATAACTTTTTCCTAATAATCCTCCCGAAGCCTAACATGAACCTCCCTTGGCACACCTTGAGGCTGTTTTCTGTTGTTGCTGTGGCTTGTTACCTGGGAGAGGAGACCAGCTCCCTCCTGGCCACAACCTCCTGTCAGGCATTTGTAGAGTACGAACGTCCCCTCCCCGCCTCCTTTTCTCTGACACTTGAGAAAGTTTCACTGACAATTCAGGAAGAATGCCACACCCAGTGAAACTGATACGAGAACTTTTCATTTGACCACTTATCAATATAGAATCTGCATAATTTATAAAGCAAAAAGCCCAAAGGCCTCACCACCAAATATTTCTCTGCTAAATGGGGAGCAGTTTATATTCTACACTGTCTATGTATTTCACAATACTGAGTAACTCTTACCTGCTTATGATTCCTCTGCCCAGTTTCAGTTCAAGTCTCTCAAAAATTGTCTCCAAGTTCTAAGCATTGTAGTTATACCAGTGAATCACCTACTTTTTTTTTTTTTTAAATGTCCCATAAAAGAGAAAAGGAAAAATATTACCTAATTTCACTTTTAGATGGTAAAAATGGATTTTTTTTTTCCTTTTATAGTGCTCCCAAGGTTGGATTAATCTCATCTAATATTAACCACACAACATTAGATATCGAGTCTGTGTTTGGAGTCTAAACTGTCTTGGTTCTCTACAGAATGCAAAACCACCCCTAAAGAGTGATTTAGCTGGATGTAGACAGATATCTGAGACGATTATTGAGATGAATTTCCCCTTCCTGTAGATGGCTAAATTTGAGTAAGCTTAATATTAATCTCAGTCTTGCTACAACTTTGCATAACTTCAGTTTTCCACAAGGAAATGGTCAGCCTTTCATCCACCTGAATGAAACTACTTAATAATCTTGATTCTCCTCTGACTCTCATAATTTTCATTTAAGTAATTTCATGTATTTGACTTATGTTTACTACAGATATACACGCATTTTAAAAAGAAAGAAATAGAGTACAAGGTAGAAAAAAAATGAATAGGGGTAAGGTTTTCTGGTAATGAAAATGAAAAGTGCTCATTTGAAAGCAATGGATCTGTGTTGATTTACATCCCTGTAGCAGGTTTCTCTGCCTAAGTAGAGGTAAAACAGCTCAAATCTCACCTACTTGCAAGTTTTCAGTGACGGATGGAGAAGGGAATGTCACATTGTTTTTGGTGTTGGAGAAGGCTTAGGACAGCCTGACTCACCAATCCCAAATTTAAGTATTCTCAGGATGTGAAGAACAATGTTTCCTGACAGAAACTTGCACTGGTGAGAATGTGTCAGACAAAGTTTCTGATAAAGGAATCCACAAGTGATTGCACTGATAACTTATCTTTAGCTGAGCTAAAGGCTGCTGAGCTGACACAGTCAGCCTGGAAACATATGATTGACAGTCAATCACTATGTAATACAGAAGCCTTGTCCTATTTTCTAACATCAGGCACTTTTAACACACTCTAGGACCGCGCATGGATATTCCTCACTTGAGTGTGGATGCCCCTCAAGGTTACTTCTTGAGGCAAAGCAAAGAGATCTGCCTACAGTTGTTACTATGAGTAACATCAATTTGCACTTAATAATTATTTTTCCCAGCTTTAATATTGTTGGTTGATATTGCTTCAAAAAACAGTGCACTGGACTAGTAGTTATAACTATACATACTGTGCAGTAAATAATTCTGATTAAAGTCTTCTATTCTAATCATTATCATTATCATTGCTAATAAAATTAATAATTTATCTTGTTAGTATAAATATATTTGGGTTGCCATCTTTAATCCCACGTGACAAAGTGGCACAAAGATTGAATTACATGTAAATAATTCTTTAAAAATAAATTGTTGATTATGTCAGGGGTTAAGATTGCATCCAGCCACAGCTAGGCACCTCTTTGAGAAGGATTTTAGAAAGCAAGAGTATCCTTTCTGTAGCTTGTGACTCAGCATTAGGGCTTCCCTGATAAACGCTGCCTGAAGCTTCCATTCTGCCTGCAGATATCACCTGACATTCATCCAGTGCCTGTACATGGATGTGGATGGAAAGGATAACAACTAGTCTCTTCTCTTAGTATTTTTTTTTCAAGAAAAGCAGTTTTTTTAAAAAAGATTTCTCTGGGATTTCATCAATCAATTTTTACAAGATTCCCATGAAATAGATAAGGCCTGAAACAATATGTTCAGGGCCTTGTTGAACAAGTCTAATGTGTCTGTAATTCACACTAGAAGGAATGTTCCGGGTATTAAATTATCCACAGACTGTAGTTGAACAATTCAATACTCAAACTGCTAAGAGCCCAAAGAAACGAAAAAAATCACACAAGGAATTCTTTTCTGAAAAAAATATTTTCTTTCTAATTTCTGATGTGTGGTGACAGTTCATCTTACATCGTGTCACATTTACGCACGGCAACAAACCTGCTTTACAAATGCAAAGGGTAATGTAGAGGAAAAAGAAAAAAGAAAAGAAGATGAGTTCAGAGGAATTCTTCTCCTCAAACAGAGCCTTCAGCTATCTGTTTGGACCATGAGCAGTCAATCCAAATTAAGCAGGCAGATGGAGACAGAGCAGATGAGTAAGTGGATCTTCTTTATTTGAGGAGCTGGCAGGCGCTGTGGTTCACCAGCCACCTGAGTTATGTTTTAAATAGGTTAGCATGTCTATAATTTACAAAGAGAAAATGTAGCTAGCAGAACGAACGAGCTGAGCATCCGGTTTACATCGCTAACTGGAGGTGCGTTACTCCAGGTAGATTGAAAAGAGGAAGCTGACAGAACGGAAAAGAAAATGAAAAACAAAACCGACCATGGTTAAATAGGAATCTTCTTGAGAACATTCAGTGACAGAACGTCCCTGAAAACGAGGAGCTTAAAGTGTATAGCTCAGCCTAAAGTTCATGACCACTTGCATTTACAACCCCAATTACTTTATTTGGGAATTGTAAGTCAACTTCAGGGAAAGTCCTAATTAAAATTTTACTTACAGTTATCTCTGGAGACGTTAAAGTCATGGAGCAAACCTTGATGATTGAAATTTTCTGCAAATGAAGGCATACTTTCAGCTGAATATCTAATATTCACGAAAAGTCCTAGCAAAGGGACTATACTTATTCCACAAAGACAAGCCCAGAACTTTTGGGAAAATCAAGACTAGAAGATGGTGACTTATTTTATATGAAACACTCTTTAAAGTATTTTTCAGGCTATATCTCAACAATTTATTAGAAAAGTGTTCTGCTATGAGATGTAGTAGTTTTCAGATGAGACATCAAACTAGACACCTGATTGCCTGTGCTGAACAAAGATCAGGGAAATTGCCCAGGTCTTTTAAAATTAGGGTGCTGTCCAGCTGCAACTCTTTGTGCTTGCCAGCACCTTGTTCAGCGTTGGGTGGAGTTTTGTGTAAGAATATCTAACAATGAAAATTGCCATTTGCATGAAAATATTTCATGCTATTGTACATAATGTACTGGAAAGCTATCTCTAGAATAAGCAAGATTTCAAAATGGAAGAGCTATAAATGGAGAAGAACAATTCTGGATGTAGGTGAGAGAGGCTGAGAAGAGGACTAGCTCTGCAGATATGTCAAAGAGACAGAGATTTCATAAAAAATAAACCATTATTGGACAGTGATGGTGCTGAATTCAGCTTTTTAAAATAATTGTTTGATTTAACGGTTTTGGGAAGATTTAGATTTTTTGTTAGCTTGTTTTCATTGCATAAATACTAAAAAAGAGTGCCTGTATAAAAATTTTTATCTATTTTTCAAAGGCATTCAGAAAGGTAACACAGTCAAATTGTAGTTGTTATTGTGTGACCTGTGTGTCACTCGTGCATCTTTCTTCTCATCTTTCCCCATATGAATATTAACTTTTAGTGTGAGTGGTTTTATATTATTACTTTAGAATCACAGATTCATGCAGTCTTATGGAGCAGTCTATTCTGGAGGGAACCTCTGCAAGTCACCTGCTCCAATTTCAACCTCATAGACTTATTCAAAGTTAGATAAAGTAGCTCAGGGCTTGGTCCTGTCAGATGTTTAATGTTTCAAAGGATGGATAGTCCACAAATTCTCTGGGCTTTTGTTTCATATTTTGAAAATGGTGGAAAACAAAACAAAACAGGATAAAAAAACAGAATAAAGGGGTTTTTTTCTGCTGCAGCTTGATCTTCTGACCATACTGCTGAAAATAGAGGCCCACACGCAGTGAAACTTCTCTGCAAGGACACACTGCTAACCTGCTCATCTCATCCACCAGGATACCAACTCTTGCTCTTTGAAAAGTTGTTTCCTACTGAATTGGTAGCCAGACTGCACTACTACATACTTAATGCTCTATTGTTCCAGTGGGCACTGAAATATTACTGTCATAGAGTTAAGTAATAATTCCTACATCCAGCTGATCAATCCAAATTTTCTACAACACAGAGTTGTTTCACTTCAGAAGTTTGTTTTCTGTTTTTATTGTGTTTATTTGCTGGATTTTTTTTCCATTTTCTAATATCTGTAAATACTAGAAAAACACAGATGATGATTTACCAACAGGAAAGATGAAGGCATGTCTCTGGACAAAGGACTTCTGTTACTTTAATCATGTCAAGTTAAATGTTTGCTTTAAATCAATCACCAAGATAGTTTTTCTCATCAAAAACAGACATCTGAAAACAGGTGAAATAAAGCCAGTACATGGGAAGACACTGAACTGTTAGGGTATCTGTTTTGCTTAAGGAATGCATCCATTAAGAATAAAAACATTGACTAAAGGAGATAAATTTAAGTGTTATTTAAATATATATATATTTAAAGAAGAAAAAAGATATAAAAGAAAGTAAACAAACCGAAACAAAAGAAAACCCTTTACAAAGCCAAAAGATTATGTGAGTTTTCCTAGGGTCATTGAACAGAACAATGAATGTTCAAACTAAAAACATTCAGAATAACCATATCATCCACAAGATCTTCCTCTTCTTGCTGTTTGTTGTTGTTGTTGTTTTTGTGGCGTGATTAAGTAATTAAACTAACCTTTCATGGCTTTTGTATTCTGAGAAAGCCAGGATGCAAAATTCTCTCCATTTGTGCATTCTGTGACCTCCACATTCTGAATGCCTGAAGTGAGTTTTGCATGGTAACTGCTGCAGTTTTCCTTTCTCAATGGCCTCTTTGCAGCACCCAAATCCCAGATGAATAGCCAGCTTGATCAGTGTTTTCCTACCTTCTCTTGATAAATGTTTCCCTTTTCCACTTGGCTGGCAGAAAGATGACCATTAAAAGTTCATTTGTTTAAGCTAACAGACTGTGGTCATCTGCTCCCTGGGGAAGGCGGGAATCCAAACAGGTCTAAAATGGCATCGTTTAAGAACACAATCAATTCATTATCTTTTTCATAAAGTTCGCATGTGCACACATTAATCATAATGGAGTGGCACCAGGCAGAAAGTTCCTACCTAAGCAAGTTCAGTGCTGCAGCATCTCTTTATCATTTAACTCCCTCTTGCATTTAGGCTTTTATTGTCTGCTCATTCAGCTGTTGTTTTATGAGTGCTGGTGTATCCTTTGTATGCACCAGCTGAACAATCTCCAGTGAACCTTCATGCAGTGGAGCCTACATGGGTCTCTTTGCTCTGGGTGCAGTGTATAGCTGTGCACAGGAATGATGCATCACTCCAATCTTTTATGAAAATAAAACTAAATAGATGATGTAGTGTGTCTTTACGCATCCTTTTGGACCTCAGGTCTAAGGGGCAGGCACCAATCTCTTCTGCCTGTCATCAGTGGCAGTACCCTAGGGAAAGGCATGGAGCTGTGTCAGGGTAGGTAGAGGTCAGATAGCAGGAACATTTTTTTCACCCACGGTGTATTTGGGCACTGGAACAGGCTCCCCACTGTGGGAGCGCCATGGCATGGCATGGAGTGGGCATGGCACCAAGCCTGCCAGAGTTCAGGATGCAACTGGGCAATGCTCTCAGGCACAGGGTGTGATTCTTGGGGTTGTCCTGTGTAGGGCTAGTAGCTGGATTTTGATGATCATGCTGATGAGGAGAGAATGGTAGATGTCACCTGCTTTTATTTCAAAAAGGCTTTTCACTCTCCCATAATATGCTCACAGGTAAACTCAAGAAATCTAGAGTAGATAGACAGTGAGGTGGATCCAGAACTAGCTGAATAGCAGAGCCCAGAGGATCATGATCAGTGGAGCAGAATTCAGTTGGAGGCCTGCAGTCAGTGTCATTCCCCAGGGATTAATACTGGGTCCAGTCTTATTCAACTTGTTCATCAACAGCCTGTATGAAGGGATAGAATCTACCCTCAGCAAGTTAGCTGATGACTTTTTTGCCTTAAAATAATACTAAAAGTATTTTACCCACAGATCTTCGTTCACTGTTTGGGTTTTGGAGGGTTAAAAAAAAAACCAACAAAAACCAAATGCTACTTAGTCTTTTTCAAGTATCTGAGATTTCATTGCTGAATCACTAAATTGCTCAAGTATCACCTCTAGCTTTGTCATTTTTAAAATATATGAGCATAGAGGTTTCTTAAGTAAAGAACACAGAGGGAAAATTAATTCACTGGTGTCCCATCTATTTACTCCAAAGTTAATTACTAAAGGTAGAATTCATATCACCTAATCTTAAATATCTAAAGATGTCTGTGAGGCATCTTACTTTAGGCTGGGATAAAATTCCCCCAGGGGGAAATCAATTTCTGTCCTCTGTCTTTAGACATAATACAGATGGCTTCCTTGGCAGACACAACTTTTACATGAAATTTCTGAAAAGTAGGTCTTCAATAAAAAAAGATTATCTTTTTACAGTAAGTAGCTATCTCAGCATGGATACCACACTCTGTGAAGCTTGGACATTGCTGTTCTAACCTTGATGTAGGTATTTAAAGTCAACCCAAGGAAGGGAGTTTAACATTGACCTCACTTGGTCAAAGCAACGTGAGAAATACCTATAACTTGTTCCAAAGTGTTTTCAAACACCTCTTTCAAAATGCTACAAAACTCTTGGGAGGCAATAAAGATTTATTCTCACTTTTTTTTTCTCTGTAGAAGCTGCTTTAAAAAAAATATATTTGTCTGTATCTCCTTGGTAAAATCAAAATAAGTCAAAAAAGATAAATAATTGTTAGTGGCATGAGAGAGAAGATTTTTTTAATTATTCTTTTATGAGACAGGTATGCATATAGCCAGTAATAATTATCTTGGAAATATAAAGTGAAGATACATTTAGATTACATTGTATCAGTGGATCAGAATATCTGAAGAAAAGTTAATTAACTATTAAATCTAATACTTTGGATGTAAAGCAGTAACTAACAGCCTGTGTCTTTTGCTACCCTCCTTTCTTTACTCATTGACATTTTGTGACTCTTTTAATCATGTTTTTAAAGAAACCTGTTCTGTCAGTGCTCTTGAGGATAATACATTCTGGCAGATGGCTGGGATTGAAATAAAATAAAAAAACAAACCACGAAAACCAACAGAAACTGTTAAAGTGGCTTTTTCTGTCTGTGTTTTCGGTGTGTGTCATGGAACGTCATGGAAAATGACATGAGTGATAGGAACCTGATGTGATTCAGATGATTTTCAAGGGAAAAATGGAACATACTCTCTGAAGATTTCTTCTGCTCTCAAGCAGCCCACAATGTCTTTGAAAATAGCACATATTGTCACAAAGTGACAGGAAAGATGCCAGAAGTGGAGGGGTTAAAATCTATAACTTCTATAGCTGTTCATAAAAAATATAGCAAAAGAAAACAAATCCCATTAAAAGTTCCCCATCAGAATGGTGTCATTTCAAAAAGAAAGTTTCTAGAAAAACTTTTTAATTTGAAGTTTTGTCTGTTGGGTTGTTTTTGGCTCGGGTAGACTTAATTTTCTTCCCGGTAGTTGTTATGGGGCTGTGTTTCGGGTTTGTGCTGAGCACAGGGGTGATAGCACGGAGGTGTTTTTGTTATTGCTGGGCAGGGCTTGCACAGAGCCAAGGCCCTTTCCTGCTTTTTGCACTGCCAGGCTGGGGAGGGGATGGGGGAGGTTGGGAGGAGGCACAGCCAGGACAGGTGACCCCAAGTGACCAATGGGACATACCAGACCATGAGACATCACGATCAAGATATAAAGTGGGCAGAGGAAAGGAGGAAGGGGGTAAGTTTGGGGTGATGGTATTTGTCTTCCAAAGTACCCACTGTGCTCCACGGGGCCCTGCTCTCCTGGAGATGTCTGAACACCTGCCCAACCACAAAAGCAGTGAAGTAATTCCTCGTTTTGCTTTGCTTGTGTGCACAGCTTTTGCTTTTCCTATTAAACTGTCTTAATCCCAACCCACAAATTTTCTCACTTTTACCCTTGCAGTTCCCTCCCTGATCCCACTGGTGAGGCAGTGAGTGGCTGTGAGCAGCTTGGGGTTAAACCATGACATCTGTTTTGATAAAATTTTGTTTAGAACAGGTTTTTCCTTTTCAACACTAAAGACTTGAAAACTGAATTTTGTATTTCCAACACACCTTTGGGTAGGTATTTTCGAAATATAGTTTGGTTTACAGATTTATGTTTTAATGAAGAAAAACTTTTTGACCCTTCTTAAAATGCTTTCCCAAAACTTTTACTTTCATAGTATTTCTACAGTTTTCAGAACAATTTTGGGGGAAAAAAAAGAAAAAGAAAGCAAGCAAAATCTATTTCTATATGTATTCTAGTACAGAGAGTGTGGCATTTTTTTCCATATAATAATTTTCTTTTAGGTCACAAAATCTCTTCTAATAAAAATATAAATGTGTATATATATACACACATATGTGCATTCACTCTGTTCTAGCACATCATACTCCTGGTTGACATATCAGCTATAATTACTGAGCCAAAAAGCATGATTTTTAACAACTTTCAAGGTGCTTGAACAGAACAATATGGTGTTTATGCACTGATTGTATTTTTGTTCTACAGTTAGCAAAACTGGAGCAAAAAGCTATAACTGGTAGAGAAGAACAAAACCTAAATTACAGACACACAATAAGAAAAAATCCTGATTTCCCACTTGCAGTCTAAGTTCCTGAATCATTATGATTCCTTCTTTAAAGTGCATTTTGTTAGCATAATGATATAAAATATTTGCCATATATGTATATAGTCTTTCATTTAAAAATCATATAAATTTTTGATATTACTTTTTATTTACTTTTATGGATATAAATATACTGATATATAATAAATACACTGAATAATATGCCCTTTTCAAAAAATATGTTTAGGATCACATAAAATAGCTACTTTTACTGTTTTGGGAGTGAAAGAGAGCATTTCAATAGTTTCTCTGGAAGTTACTGTCAAACTCTCGCATTGAAATAGGAGACCTAGCTGAGCAAAATATGATGTGAAAACCAGAGACAGAGGGACAGAAGGTGACATGAATGAAGAATTTTGTAAAAGAAAAGCCACCCTGGAACAGGTTAGAAAGTGCTAGTAGGAAATTGCTTTGAAGGAAGAATTATAGCCAAGAAACTCTTCGAAACAATGTATGAACACTGACACCAGTGAATCATGTTCAGTGTGTTTTGCCTTCCGGCTTATTTTTAACTTCCGTGTAGAAAAACTTGAGGACAGGTACTTCCAGGATTATATCTTGTGGGAAGTTTGGGAACATCAGCTCTGTTCCTTCATAGATGTGATAGTTATGGATAGTGCTAGCAAGTGTGTAGAAAAGACTTGTGATTAGTCAGCCACATCCCGATTATGACATTTTTGCCATCAGCACAGAAATGAGCTTTGGCAAAACAAGCATTCCAGACCTCTCCCTTGAATTTAACCCTCCTCAAAGGCTCATATATCTTGTATTAATGGTATCAATTACACCTGTGAAAAAATAATGTTGTTGCTAAGCACAAACAAGTTTTGTTTAATTCCACTATTTGCTTATCTAGTGCTGAAGCTACTTTAAGTAATATCTAAATGTTCATTCATTTTTTTTAACCTTTAGAGCTGAGAATTAATACTGCTGCCCTAAAGGGAAGAAAAGAACAGTCTGTGAAAAAAACAAAATTAACTAAAAAAATGTTGTCAAGTATCAAAAACTTCAGAGACACCATCAGTCACAGCTTTTCCTGTTGTTTGTTTTCTTGTTATGGTTTCACTGCTTTGTGTTGGGTCTAGTCTGTCTGCAAATAATTCTGTTGAAATAAAGGGAATCTTTTCTGGAAAGAGAAGAGAAAGAAGCGAGTAGGGTGAGAAAGTGTACGAGGAACAGCCCTGCAGACACCCAGGGCAGTGCAGAAGGAGGGGCAGGAGCTGCTCCAGGCTCTGGAGCTCAGATTCCCCTGCAGCCCCTGGAGCAGCCCATGGTGAGGCAGCTGTGCCCCTGCAGCCCAGGGAGGGCACGGGGGAGCAGAGATCCACCTGGAACCCCTGGAGGAGCCCAGGCTGGAGCAGGGCGATATCCAAAGGAGGCTTTGGCCTCATGGGAAGCCTGTGCTGGAGCAGGATGCAGGCAGGGACCTGCAGACATATGGAGAGAAGAGCTCACGGAGGAGCAGAGTGACTGGCAGGATTTGTGACCTCATGTGGGGTGCACACTGGAGCAGCCTGCTCCTGAGGGCCTGACCCAGTGCATCTATGTTGAATGAGTTGGTGAAAAGCTGTAGTCCAAGTAAAGGACTCTTGCTGGAGAAGTTCAAGGAGAGCTGACTCCCTTTATCACTTAGGGGAAGGAGGTAGAGTCCAGGTAAAAAGGAGGGGTTGGGGGGGAAGGTTTCTAAAATTTGTTTTCATTCTCATTATTGTGCTCTGATTTTCTTAGCAATAAACTCAGTTGATATCCCCAAGCTGAGTCTGTTTTGCCTGTGAGCACATTTTGTGACTAATCTATCTCTGTCTTTATCTCAACTTGTGAATCTTTGGTAATATTTTCTCTCCCCTGTCTACTTGTAGAGGGGAATGATAAAATGGCCTTGGTAGGTGCTTGGGTCAAAGACCAACAATGTGGATACCTAAATTTTATTTGGTTAATATAAAGTGAGATGAATTCAGCTTTATGAGGACACCACAATGGAACTCAGTGGTACATGATGGCATGAATCAGATCTAAAATCAAAGGAATATTTTAGGTGCTGAAAGAATTATTTGAAAAGACTTTCAATAAATAGAGATAAGAAGAAACTGGTAACATCTCTCTGTTTGCAAATATAAGTAAAAAATCTAATAAGGAGAAAAGATAAAAATTATATGTAAATATGATTTTACTGTAATTTTAATCATACAGCATTGATCATACAATAAAATATTTTATGATTCATGTCTTTATCATGCTCCATGTTTGAGAGACATGTTTTCTCTATAGGCATATATTTTTCTCTTAAAAATGTACCTTATATCAGAGATATGTTCTTGGAAATTAGGTTCACAATTGATCATGCTGGTCATACTATATTTCTGGTCTAGCGTAGAAAGAATGACATTACTACACTTAACAGAAGAAAGCCCTTTCTGTCAACCACCTTCAGGGCTCCTACATGTGTTAAACTCTCCTGCTCCTACACTCAAAGAAGAAAAAAAAAATCAATAAATTTGCTAGACTCGTTGTTATGCAATCTGGTATGTGGACACCATACACCGATCATGCTGAGAACTCATCGCTTAGCTGACAAGCTCTCCGGACTGTCAGTGCCATCCATCCCCCTGATGAGCTCATATCAACCACGCATTTTCCTGACAAATGCAGTTTCCCAAAGAGGCCTACAGAAGTCCTCAGCAAAATGGGTGCACAAAGGGATATTTTTTTTTTTCAGAACACATGAACGAAACGCCTTTCCTTCCCTCTTGTTTCTCTGTAGCTTTCTTTAAAAAAATAATAAAAAAAACCCCCCTGTAAATCTAGCCAAGTGCATTCATGAAAAATCTAATTTTTTTCTTTTTTTCTTTTTTTTTTAAATGAAGAGGAACTTCATCACATTTGAAAGAAACATGTTAGAAGTAGATAATGAAATATTTCTGTGAAATACAAGTCTAAAACTCAGTGTTAAATCTGATTACTATGTGATCAGCACTATTAATGAAGTATCAGTGATAACTGAGGTATTTTTTTAACTTATGTCATATAGGCACTAGTAAAAATGTGTGAATGATTCTACAGAAAAAATATAGAGATTACTGAAAAGACAAAGAAAAAAGAAAAAAAAAAAATTTGTCTGCACAGGTAACTTGAAAAATCCTCCCCCAGCAGAGACTGCCCAGTAACATTTACCTACGTGTTTCTCAAGGTAAGTTCTACAGTTCTCACACTGAGTTCCTCTTTGCCTTTAGATCATCAGAGTAGAAAGGTCTGAGGTTTGGAGGACTTGCTTATTTTTATTTGTTTTGTTGTCGCTGTTATTATTTTCACCTTCCCCTTTGTTTTCTGTCTGTTATTACCTAGCATCTAAGTACCTTGATATTATTAAACAGGGAATACCAGATGTGGTAGCAATAGAAGGTGTCACTCATCACTGAACTTCATCATTTACATAAATATATTTACATAATGACTAGTACTGATATAACTATATTGATAAAAACAGTCATGTAGGATTTAATAAAATATTTTGTCAAAGTCACAAAACTCCCCAAAGGAAAGCCCCGAAAGGACCTTTGAATTATCTTTGTTAAAATAATGATTCTGAACACTTTATTTTATTTTTAGTAAAAAGAAGATAAGAGCCATTCAACCCATTTCCACTTTTTCTAGGCTTTGATCAGCTGTGTAAGACAAGGAATGACTTTACTGCTAATGTTTTTTTCTTTGCTAAGTACTGTTTGAGAAACTGTATATACCTGACCTTGTTTCTAAATTCTAGCTGGGGGAAAATAGTATTTTGGCTTCTTTATTGTTTGACTCAAACACTTAAAGATCTGTATTTTAAAATTAAATACGTGCAAAGCCTCATTATTACCTCCAGTTTCCCTAAGAAATTAGAAATGAACTTTTAAAATAAATTTTCTTCTTTTACACACAGTAATTCCTCATGTGTTAAGATCAGCTCTTCCCTACAGCTATAACCTAATCGGCATGCAGAGTTCTGATTATGAAATACAAGCAATTTGAGGGAAATCTTAATGTAATTTGCATTAGCAATTCTAGTTACTGGCTAAAGACTCTAAGATGGTTCTTTAAAAAAAAATAAAATAGTATCTTTCTCTGCTATGCAGTAGAGTTTTACTTTTATTCTGCTTGTGGATCATGCAGAAACACTGCAAATTTCAGTGGGTATTGAATCTCAGAGGAAGACAGTGAATTAGAAAACTGTGGAAGGATGGAGGTCTTGTGTGTAAAAATGTACTGATTTAGTCAGAATCAACATCAAGTGAACACATACTTGGGCTATAATTAGGGACAGTTTAACTGTACCCGTAATAAAGGCCTTGGTAAATTGCAAGCTTCAAATGATTTCAGGCTAGATGATGATTCCAAGATCTCTGCTAATATTTAAAACTCATAGCTTTGGTATGGTAACTACTCAGTGTATAAAAACAACAACAACAACAACAAAACCAACAAAAAAGCCCCAACAAAAACATACAAAACACACTCAAGTAAATAAAACAACAAAAAAAGGCCCACACTACAAAGGATGCCTCTTTTTTTATACCCCTTTATGCATTCCCTCTCCCAGGTTTCACATTCTATGAATCTTTTGCTGCAATGGCAAATCTGCTTCAAGTAAGACTGATTAAAATGAAATTACTCAGTTTCCTGACCCATGGCAAATTTCACGAGCTGCAATTTGTCTAGTGGTTCAGCTGTGAGTACAATCTGATTGGCTGTAATTTAGCTTTATTGCACCCTCCTCCCTCCTGTCCCCCCTAAAGTTAGTAAAGTCCAGTGATACTGAAATTAAAAAAATATATATAAGGTGCAGAAAAAAGGGACGTGAGAGGACGGGAGGGGAGGGGAGGGGAGGGGAGGGGAGGGGAGGGGAGGGGAGGGGAGGGGAGGGGGGAAGGAAGGTATTCAGTAGGAAGGAAGGAATTCGGAAGGAATTCGGAAGGAATTCAGAAGGAAGGAAGGAAGGAAGGAAGGAAGGAAGGAAGGAAGGAAGGAAGGAAGGAAGAATTCAGAAGGAAGGAAGGAATTCGGAAGGAAGGAATTCGGAAGGAATTCGGAAGGAAGGAAGGAATTCGGAAGGAAGGAAGGAATTCGGAAGGAAGGAAGGAAGGAAGGAAGGAATTCGGAAGGAAGGAAGGAAGGAAGGAAGGAAGGAAGGAAGGAAGGAAGGAAGGAAGGAAGGAAGGAAGGAAGGAAGGAAGGAAGGAATTTGGAAGGAAGGAAGGAATTTGGAAGGAAGGAAGGAAGGAAGGAAGGAAGGAAGGAAGGAAGGAAGGAAGGAAGGAAGGAAGGAAGGAAAGAAGGAAGGAATTCGGAAGGAAAGAAGGAAGGAATTCGGAAGGAAGGAAGGAAGGAATTCGGAAGGAATTCGGAAGGAATTCGGAAGGAATTCGGAAGGAAGGAAGGAAGGAAGGAAGGAAGGAAGGAAGGAAGGAATTCGGAAGGAAGGAAGGAAGGAAGGAAGGAATTTGGAAGGAAGGAAGGAAGGAATTTGGAAGGAAGGAAGGAATTCGGAAGGAAGGAAGGAATTCGGAAGGAAGGAAGGAAGGAAGCAAGCAAGCAAGCAAGGAATTTGGAAGGAAGGAATTCGGAAGGAAGGAATTCGGAAGGAATTCGGAAGGAAGGAAGGAAGGAAGGAATTCGGAAGGAAGGAATTCGGAAGGAATTCGGAAGGAAGGAAGGAAGGAAGGAAGGAATTCGGAAGGAATTCGGAAGGAAGGAAGGAAGGAAGGAAGGAAGGAAGGAAGGAAGGAAGGAAGGAAGGAAGGAAGGAAGGAAGGAAGGAAGGAAGGAAGGAAGGAAGGAAGGAAGGAAGGAAGGGAATTCGGAAGGGAGGGAGGGAGGGAGGGAGGGAGGAAGGAAGGTGGAAGGAAGGTGGAAGGGAAGGGAAGGGAAGGCAAGGCAAGGGAAAGATCTAGATAAAGAAAGAAAACAACAATATTTTGAGGCAAAGGAACTGAAGGGTAGACCAGATTTCTCAAGCTGGATATTCTGCACACTGCAAAGTTTATCTCAGGATTTTGCCTTCAAGAAAATGAAATACTTCTCTAAATCTGATAATTTCAATTTATATTTCTCATCTCCAAAAAGTGTTTGCTTTAATAACAGAATGAAATCATACTGAGTTGCTTTTGTTGTTGAGGTTGATGTCTTGCTTTGTTTTTTTTCCCTCAAAGGTCCTTAATGAAAACTTTGTAATTCTGAAAATAGGTAACAAAATTTCTTGCGTGACACAATTTATTTACTGTGCTTTCTTATCAGTGAAATTTTCACCCCCAGAATGCGAATACATTCAGAGCAGTGTTTAAGGCAGCTTTTTTCTACACAGACTTAGTTTTTTGTTTTGTTTTGTTTTGTTTTGTTTTGTTTTGTTTTGTTTTGTTTTGCTTTGCTTTGCTTTGCTTTGTTTTGTTTTTCCTGGAAAAAAATTCTCTTAGTGCTCCCATGGATAGGTTTTGGCTTCTGGAACCTTTGTCCACAGAGGCTTTTGAGTTTGTATCTTCCATCACTAACTTCCTTTGGACGATAAAAAGTGTAAGTGGTTAATTCTTTCAGCATAATTTAGATTTGCAATACACTTTTTTTGCAGGAAAAAAAAAAAAGTTGACAAATACATCACTAACTCATTTCTGTTCCAAGAGGCTCTATTTTTTTAAAAACAAACATAGAAATGACATAGAGCACATGCCTGTGGGCCATGCGTTTACCACAATATCTATCAAACTGTTTGCATTCATATCATATATTTGGTCTGACCTGATCACTTTTTGTCTACCCTAATCTCAAGAGGTTCTACTGCCTCTAAAGTTTAATCACCAAATCCCTTTGCAGACAGTGTCTGGACCCTGGAGAATTCCAAGTGTTACCTGTCCTGCACAAAACTCTCTTAGTGCTATGTGAAACTCCATACAACTGTTATGAGAGGAGTACTTTATGTCCTTCTCATATCAGCCTCCTGACAGTGCATGTCCTAAGAAGCTGATCATCTTTTCACTCTCATCTGGAATACGGAGGCACAGTGAGAAAAATATGTCCAGTTTTACATATCCATAGTGCGTAGATATTTCCAACCACAATAGTATTTACAGAAGGCATAAATCATCATTTGTGTTTTAGATATATTCTTGCATGTTTGAGTATTATATTGACTGTAGAAGTGACCAACTTAGATTTAGAATTCAGTCAGATGAGTCCCATCCTACTTCCTCCAGAGACTGAGACAATCTTGATTTGCTAATGCTCCCTGTCCAATTAGTTTCAGTCATATGTTAACCAAACCAAAGCAGAATAAACCAAATCCAAACCAAAATGAAACAAAGTCAAACTACAATAAAATAATTACCTTCTGATCTTCTGATGGTGTGTACTTCTTTGATGGAAAAAGAAAAAAGAATATGTCTTTTCTCCACAAATGTTGTCCTTGAGACACACTGCAACCAGCCCATACTGCACTTAAAGTCATCATTCTTTCCTAGATTCCGATGCCTTGTAGGTATATTGATACCCTATAGAGTGGTATCAATGGTGGTATATCCGGAATGTCCTGGAGTCTATCAGGAGGTGAAATATACGCAGTTGGTTTTTTTTTTTTTTTACTCTCTAAATTGGAGAGGGAAATAAGTTATCAGTGTGAAGATCCCTACAGAAAATGCCCTGAACAGTTAGTTTGTTTTAGTAACTAAAAGCCATTTTGCATGATTAATATATATTAAAACAACAATTGAATAAAACAGATGATGAAAAAATGCCAAATAATAGAACAATTACTGCAAATTTAAATATCCACAAGCTGCATCTCATAAATATGTGTGCAAAAATTGTATTTAGCTGTTTTCAGTATTTCCATTTCCAGGGACTTATTCATATTTCAAAACTAAATAACTGTAGGAACTGAATAGGAGAACCATCATACAATGTTTCCACAAGTTCACAGTTTTAAATACACAAAATATGACTTATTTATAGAGGCAGGTTTGAAAACCTACATATTAAGTGAAAAAAAGAACAAAAGTTCAGGTTTTTAACAAATACTGTTGCCACACTACCAGGGAAAGAAGAGCTGTTTTTTTCAGAATTTAAAAATTAGCTGCTCCAGTTCTATTAAGCTGATATGTGTTTATATCATCTTTTGATCAGTCATCTGTGTACCTTCTTATAAGTGTCTAAATACACTTTACAGGAGAACATGTTGGTAGTAAGGAACTCCAAGTTGTTAAATTAATTTTTATAAATCTACTCTAAGCTGCAATGGGAAAAAGAAAAGCTCATAATTTTGACATGTGAACATTATTATAATAATTGGTGTGGTATGTTGAAGGGATAGGAAACCACATAGGATCATGCAGAAAATGTCTTTGAAGACAGTCTCTGATAAGATTTTCTCCCAGTCTGACAAAATGTTCTGTGCATGTCTAGATAATTATCTCTATCATTATCTAAACACAGATCACAGACAGTAACTCCTCTCCCAAATTCTCTATATTTGGCGACTTGGGAAAAAAGACTTTTTCAAAGGAGGAGTTTAAATATCACAATGGATGGGCACTATTTCTACTGGGACACACAAAGCTATACACCAGGATAAAGTGGTTTAACACACTTGAAAATAAGATGTCACAGCAATGCACTGGTTTGTGAAAATAATTAAAAATGATGTTACATGTAATGTAGTAATTCCTTCAATAAAGGATGGAGTTTTCCAGATCTACTGCATAAATATTATATGGAGGTTGATTTATTGCAAAGATATCTATTTCTTGAGCTGAAGATTTATTATCAATGAATTTTGTAGAATAACTGTGTTTCTTTCTTTCTTTCTTTCTTTCTTTCTTTCTTTCTTTCTTTCTTTCTTTCTTTCTTTCTTTCTTTCTTTCTTTCTTTCTTTCTTTCTTTCTATCTTTTTCTTTTTTCTTTCTTTCATTTTCTCTTTCCCTTCCTTCCTTCCTTCCTTCCTTCCTTCCTTCCTTCCTTCCTTCCTTCCTTCCTTCCTTCCTTCCTTCCTTCCTTCCTTCCTTCCTTCCTTCCTTCCTTCCTTCCTTCCGAATTCCTTCCTTCCTTCCGAATTCCTTCCTTCCTTCTTTCCTTCCTTCCTTCCTTCCTTCCTTCCTTCCTTCCTTCCTTCCTTCCGAATTCCTTCTGAATTCCTCCCGAATTCCTTCCTTATTCCTTCCTTCCTTCCGAATTCCTTCCTTCCAAATTCCTTCCTTCCGAATTCCTTCCTTCCTTCCAAATTCCTTCCGAATTCCTTCCTTCCTTTTCCTTCCTTCCGAATTCCTTCCTTCCAAATTTCTTCCTTCCTTCCTTCCTTCCTTCTCTTTCTCTCTTTCCCTCTTCCTTTTCCCCTTTAAGTTAACATGAAGTTCTACTGTCTTCAAAATACAAGCAAAAAAGCAATCTACAAAGATAACTTTGGCTGTTTGTTTTTCTGCAAAGAGATAGGATGAGGTAAAATAATTTTTAAATGTTGTTGTCATGTTGAATATTGTTTAGGATTACAACAACAGGGAACAAAATAAATCACTGCTATGAAGCTAAGACAGGCTTATGTTTCAAGGTAAAAAAAAATTCACTTGTAAAGAAATATTGCTGTTCATTTAGGGGTTTTAAATTTTATTTAAAATGCATATGTAAATCTGGAATGGGAGTTTCAGTGATTTAAACTGAATTTGCCTCTCCGATATACTGAGAGACTGTTGTACATTGATACATGAGTGAATATACATGAAAGAATTATAAACTCCTCTCCCTGACTTTTGAGACCTACACATGTTTTGACCCCTGAAGAGGTGGTTCTCACAAGTGCTCCTGCCACCGCTCAGCCTGAGCATAATAGGAACATACTGAATTCTTTGGGGTGTTTTTTTGAGAATGCTAGGTTTGTTAAAATGTCTTTTGTTACATGTAGTGCAAGAGTTCCCTGTGTCAGACACCATCTCAATACCAAGGTAATATCCCTGCAAAGAGGTTTTCAGGCTTCAGTGTAGAAATCCCAGAATTCTGTGAGCTAGAATGGACACTGTGGAAGTTTCTAACTAAGAAAGTCTCCACATGTAAACTCTCTTCAGTCTTTGAGGAGGTCATAATTTCCAATGGAAAATTCTGTCGAGAGCAAAGGACCTGAAATTAATTTTCCTATTCTGGAAGTGTTACAGATGTCCACTTTCAAAATATTCTGCTATAGAAGATCAAGGAACCATAAATTGCTTCTCTTTAATACTTGCACTACAGAGAAAATCCAATGCACCATTAAAACAATGTCTTTCTGACATCAAATATTATGGGGACGATATCTTAACTTCAACCGATTTTGTTATTTTTTTTCTAAATCTTATAATTTAATACAGTGGTATTAGAAATGTAATACATGGCAAAGTGAAGCAATAAACCATACCATCTGTTTGCTTTTTATGCTGTATTCTCTAGTGTATTAATAAAAATTTACTAGATTTGATGTTAAGGATAGGTAAACATGCAGCAGGAATTGTCCAGTCTCGAAAAGACCAACAGAGACAACCTGCAAGAACATGAATTCACATGGAATGTTCACCCTCAATTCTTCTCAGGAAGAACTTTGAAAGTAAAGCCAAGCTAGAAATTCCAGAAACGCATAAGGAATATTAATGACTCCCTATGGTCCGTGTGCCTGTTTGAGATTAGTAAATTAGCGTGCTCCAAAAGTGAGAGGTTCTGCCCCGCAGGCATTTCCCCTAACTCCACATGACAGTAGAGACAGGCAGCCTGTTATGTCGATCTGCTTCCACACTCTCCTTGTTAGGTGATGTACTGACCCGGACAAGTTCTGGGACCAGACTGAGTGTGATTTCAAAGACCTAGGACAAAAGAATCACAGAATTATTGATGTCTCTGATCCACACAAACATCATCTTTCTCAGACAGCCAAAGGTCAGTGAAAATCTCTCAGACCTCAGAAAAGAAGTTCTACAGGCTAATTTACCCCCTCCCTGAGTAAGTAAGTTTCCCTTCTCTCCCAGCCTGTGTATCAGCAGGGAAGAAAAAAGTTTTGAAGATAAAAGCCTTTGTGCAGCAAGTGGAGAGGAAAGACGAGAAATGTCTGGTGAAAAGCAATGTGTATCAAGTATACATGAAAAAAAATCCCACTCCAGATTATTTTCTATAATTCATTAGAATAGTTATAAATAAAGTTACTAAAAAAAAATACTTACAGTAATTTGCAGTTCTTTAAATCTGTTATTTAATGACAAAAAGTAAGACAACTATTTTACCAATTCTCACATTTTTGTAAGTGTTTTATTTTTATTAGGCCATTTTTCAAATTCCAGTCAAGCATTGTGCTTTATTGGAAGATAAAAAACAAACAGCAACCATTTTTTCTAGAATTAATTTTGTCAATACCGTCTGTTCTTTTATTATGCAATATAAGAACAATTAAACCATTTTTTGAAAGAAAGCAACTTTGAAGAAAACGATTCTCAGTTGTTGTTTCTTTCTTTAAAAAAGACCTAATAAGGAAATGCAGTTTTATTACATTTGTTATTGATGCCATAAAACTGTACTTCAATGTCTGTAAAATACAATTTAATTGATCATGTTGTGAAAATGCATTAATATGAGTTATTGAATTTTTCATGTGTATTTGAAATTATGTAAAGATGTTAAACTCTCCTATGACACAGTGTAAATCTGTGAATTTGAATTTAATTGTTTTAATTTAAACACGTTTATGAAATAGGGCAACAAAAAAGATTTTGGCCCAAATTCCTTAAACATCAGGAAAAGCTTGGTAATGAACTAAACTTTACCAGGAACACAATACTGCATGATTTCATCTCAGGCTTCATTTATGTGAGATACTGGATTAATGTTTTTAATCTTTAGTCCTCTGGTCATTGGTGGGAGAAAAGAGGAAAGAAAAAGAAGAAGGAAAAGGGACATGAAAAAAAAAAAACAAAGACAAAGACAAAGACAAAGAAGAAGAAGAAGAAGAAGAAGAAGAAGAAGAAGAAGAAGAAGAAGAAGAAGAAGAAGAAGAAGAAGAAAAGAAGAAGAAAAGAAGAAGATGAAGAAGAAGAAGAAGAAAAAGAAAAAGATAAAAAGAAAGAGAAAAAGATAAATGGAAAAAAATAAAAAATAAGAGAAAAAAGGAAAAGAAGAAAGGAGAAAAAAGGGGAAGGGAAAGGGGAAGGGAAAGGAAACTCTCAAATATTAAAAAAACCCTCCAGGGATCTTTTAAATTCATTTTGCCTCCCCCCACTGCCTTTATTCTCTTTTTGTTTCTCACAATAACTTTTTAGTAATAAAATTAATTAGAAAAATAAAGACCAGGCTTAAGACTATCATCTTTAGCTCCCACCCCCCCCCCTTATTTTCCTCTCTTCTTTTATCCTCCAAATTCTACACAAGTTATTTTTAGACAGCTAATATAGTTCTTTAAGAACTCTGAGAAATCAAAATGAATTTGAGTCTTTTGCTATAAACCTTTTTTTTTTTTTTTTTTTTTTTAAATAAATTGTTTCATTGCCTCATGGAATGCTTCCACTCATCAGCTTGCAATTAACATTTTCAGTCTTGGCTCTTACTTTATATTAGGTCTTTCATATGATCATTAACACCAGTGAGTTAAAGCCCATATGACATACTGTGATAGTTTACATGGTATCTCTCTGATTAAGGTGAATATTTTTCTAATATTTGGTTATTACACTGAAGCACAAGTTACTTTTTAGTAAGAGTTTGACATTTTCAAGAAATGTTTAATAAAAGTACATACTAATAAAGAAAGAAAAAAATCAGCTATCTAAAAAGGGGCTGAAATAAATAGTGTTCAGTAAAAAACCTGACTAAAATTTTTTTCAGAGTAAAGAGGAAGGCTACTTCAAATTGCTTATAAAGATTTGTTGTTCAGATGTGTCAAAGGCTCTACATGAGGTTTTTTTAATGATAAATTCTCCAATTACTTTTTTTTTTAGGTTTTCTGTTTTTCACAATACGTAAAATTCAAGGCAAGCTTAGTCTTAGGAGTCTCTCTTAGGGGCTGAGAGAGAAGGGGAAAGATATTGTGGGTAGTGTCGTACTGACTTCGCTCCCAACCTCAGTGTCTTTCAGTCCATTACCACTATTATTGGCATTAGACAGATGCTTTGGGCAGCTCCATCCTCAGAGTCATTCTCTCAGGACACACAGATCCAGCCCCCCGTACCAGTCTATCACAAAATTTTACAGCCGTGGGGATGCTCCTTTTCCCACGTCACCTTTTATGCACCTTTTTTATATAACAGATGTTACAGTCAGCCTGGCCTAGATCAATTCCAGGGATGATGGGGCATCCATAGCTTCTCTGGGCATCCTGTTCCAGTGCCTCACCACTGCCATGGCCAAGAATTTCTTCCTAATAGCCCATCTAAACCTTCCTTCTTTCAGTTTAAAGCTGTTCCCATTGGTCTTATACCTACATGTCTCTGAAAAAGTACTTTTCCTTGTGTTAAAAAGCCACATTAAGGTCACATCAGAGCCTTCTCTTCCCAGGCCCAACAATCCCAATTCTCTGTCTTCTCTTATCTATCCATTCCTGTCCTGATGTGCAGCACAGTTTGGTTTTAGTGTCTGTCAATTTCCCCCTTCTGAATGTTGTGAGAGATTAATAACTTTTTCAGATTAGAAATAGCAACCACATAGGGATATATTAAATACAAATTTAACCCAATCTAAACAAAAGCTTTTAGGTATAGAGCCAGGCCATTATTGCTGCTTTGCAAAGTAATTTTTAAAATCTTGATCCTTATCCCACTGTTCACTGCACCTTGGACCAGGCATCACAGCTGCTTTCCTCCCACTTTCTTTTCTCTCCAGTGGCAGACTGCATGACCCTGGGGTTCAAAGCATTGTTTGGAATATGTGTTCTCATCCTTTCCCACTCTGACACAATTAACTCCCTGAGCTACATGTGCTGCTTGGACAAGTGAATAAATCCTGAAGTTAGATTCTGAATGGACCCTGGTGTTTTGAGTTGTCTCCATGAAGCCAAATGATCAATACTTTCTTCCTTGCAGAGCCTTTTTTATCAGAGTTTGCAGCCTCCCACCAAGGTTCATAACCTTGGCAGTCATCTTTCATCCTGAACTGTCTTTGATTATAATTTTACATCACACAAATCTCACTCTATCATCTCCAAAACATAGCAAGGCTGTGACCAAAGCTGTCTCAGGATGATGCCAAGTCAATAATTCATACCTTTATTACATCTCTGCTGGGTAGCTGTAATTCAAGCTAGTTGTTGTAATTGTAGTATGCTAGCACCTGTAGATTGGTGTGCCTGAAGCAGTTCTGTGTCCAATGATTGTTCCATGCCTTTTACAATCTTATCTACTTGTCTAATGCATCTGTAATATATAGCAAATGCCTACCACACCTTACAGAGACAAGGAATGTATTCCACTTAAGATTTTAAATCCTTCCTTACAAAATACCACAGCTGAAAGGTAATTCTTTTAGACTATCAATTATGCTCAGGTTTCTTCTCATCCCTTCCTTATTTCCTCCCCTCCTCTCTCCCTTTATTTCTTTCTTTCCCTTTTCCCTTCCCTTTTTCCTTCCACTTCCACTTCACATTTTTCCTTCCACTAAGAACTACACAGAGTATTTTTCATTGCATCTATTGTATTTCAAATTTTGAGTTACCGTACATGGGACACCGAAAAATTTTCTTAAAGGCCATTAGAATCAGAGCCTGGACTCAAAAACTGTAATGTGAGTGATGTTCAAATGATAAAAAATATGTGGAAGTATGAAGGGATAATGTCCATTTTAGCGTTTGTTCTCAACTATTTCTTCATTTTTGTGAAGCAGTTGACCATGGTAAAATTGCTGATGGAACAGACACAAAAAACCCAATTCCATCTGTTTTCTTAAACATCAGACTATATCTAGAATTACATTGGGATGGAAAAAAAAAAAAAAAAAGTAGTTATATTTAGAAAGCACAAAGCAAAGCTTTTTTTCTTGCTGGGTGGTTCCCAGTCTGTACTGTTGTGTTGCATTATTCCATTCCAGGTATAAAACTTCATATTTACCTTTCTAGAACTTGATGAAGCTTATCAAGAATCCTTTCTCAACCTGTGGAGATCCCTGTGAATCACAGTGCTAGCCTTCTCTAATTTTATGTCATCCAGAAACTTGTTGAGAGAAAATTCTTGGCTGTCATCCTATAGTACATAGGAACAGGATGTTCCATATAATTTCTGATGCTATGAATACAAAATAGCATGCCATAAGTTCTTTATCTGCTTAGTGCTGTGGATTTGTTATATCTCACAAAAATCGACTTAATTTCTTAAATCTGAACTTAAATTCTTAAATCCCTAACACTGTGTGGTATTCTTAAGGTAAAACATTGCCTCTTTCTAAAAGTTTTTACTTGTTATCATTACAGGAAGAGGCTGGAGAAGCATGCACTGAAAGTACCCACACAAAACTAGCAGGCAAAACAAAAAGCTACAATTTTTGTTAAAATAAAGGTCTTAATTTTGAATAATTCTATGTGTTTTGCTGTGCATATCTGGAGTTTTAAAATGCTCTTATCTAGAAAATCACTATAGTCCTTATTATATCTAAGTATGAAATTAGTGTTCCCACTTTTAACATAGTGAAAAAGAATAATTTGCCATAGAAAACTCATGGTATTGGACAGACCTAGAAGAGTTTGTGCTTGCTCCAGAAGCAGGTAAAATACTGTTCTTTCTGTAGCAGCCATAATGATCTATAAGAGGAACCCAGACACCATGTGAATACACCCACAGTATATCAGCATCACACAGTTTACATTTTGAAGCATATTTATCATAACTGAGTCAAACAGGCTAAAATTCTCAAACCAATCTATAATTTACAATCCAGAATTTGGGACCCTGGCAACTCAGTAATTATTTGGCTTCTGCTTGTGTGAGTATGCATGCATGTTTATTATTTTATTTATTTATGTGAGACGTGTGTACACGAGTTTTATTTTGGAGGCTTATGTTATAAAAGCTCTGCATGTGATTTATTAAAAACAAACGATGTAGCAAAAAGAAGATTATATTCTGTCATAATGGGATGGGGTGCTTGCCAGAGCCTGAAAGTGGAATACTAACTAGTAGCATTTTGAGAGCTGCTAGTTGAAAAGCTGTTGAATATAAGCTGCCTTTGCTTCCCTTTTAGCTTGGGAGACTATTTCCCTTAATTTTTAATTGCATTTTGTACCTTTTGGAGGTTGTTTTCTTTCCTCATCTCCTTAGGCTCCATTCTCTGGACCTTTTCCAATGCAGAAAAAGCAGATGAGAGGAACAGATCTAATGGGACAAGTGTGTTGTGGCCAAGGCTTCAAATTTCTTATTCCTAATGGACTGATGCTAATTTAAACTGATTTGTTTCCCCAAGGTGATCTGTCATGCAGCTGGAAAGGGTGGAAAGGGTGCCCAGGAAGGAGACAACTGGAACTGGATTGCAACAGAACAGCTTGGCATCACTCAGGGATTCAAACAGGTTCAATCACTTCAATTCTGCCTTCACAGGAGGAGCAGATTGTGTTGAAAAACCTCTGATGGGGATGAGGTCAGGAAAGGATGTCATCAGAATACGACTCAGGTGAATGTCTTTCAGGAATAACTTAACTTCTAGCCTTGCACCTATCCTTAACACATGAAGGCTTAGGGGGAGTTTTCCTTCTGTATTCAGGTGTCTCAGTCTTTCTTTTGACTCAGTCAAAAACAAGGCCACATCATGCAATATTCAGCATTATGAAGCAATGAATCTCACATGGTACAATGGTATCTTAGAGGAGATTTATCATACTCCTGCTGTCAGAACCTACCTGTTACGAGCACCTTTAGGACAAGAGTGGTGGGTATCACAAGCCATGATGATTCTCAGTAATGCCTGGAAGAGAGGGCCTTGGATTCAGAAGAGGACTGTCCATGATGAGACAGATATCTGTGTGCTCTGGACTGACTGTCAAAAATTTTTGTTCACAAGTATCAGGAATTTTTAAAGTGGTGACACTTAGGGCAGATGGGAATACCAGCTACAAAAGAGAAGTCTGTCACTGAAATATATTCTCTTCCTTTAGAAAAGGTGTTTTTCTTAAGTTTGGCACTAATATCAGGACTGAGATGAATTTTAACCCATTTTAACCTGCAGAGCCATTTTATAGGTATATGCTATAGTAATGCTGTGTATGTAGCTGAGGATAGTTTTGGGGTGTTTTCTTTATGGCAGAAGATAATATCATATCCCTTTTTCAATTCCTTCTTTGTTCTGCATATAAGAATTCATACTTCCTCTTCTGCTGCTAAGAATTATCTTTGAATACAGGACTAGAGACTTATAGGTATTAAGAAAACAAAGACCAGAGTGATGGGGATCTGAGTAACCTGGTTTAGTGGAAGGCGCCCTGCTCATAGCAGAGGTGTTGAAACAGGATGATCTTTAAGGTCCCTTCTCATCCAAGCCATTCTATGATTCTATGAAAAGGAGAAAAGTTCTCCCTGTGTTAAATTCAAAATAACCTCACACTGTGTACAAGCACACTACTGTAACAGAGAGAAAAAAGTGAAAAAGTATGAGAATAAGGAAAGTGAGATTGATCTGTCTTGTCAACTAAGAGATGGAAACTCAAATGAAGGCAGTAAAGACTGTGAAATAACCTTTATCTTGTACATACACACTTGACCAACCTAATGAGAAACTACCATATGACTGAAATGCCTCATTTTTTATGATAATTTACAATTTTATTCTGAATAAAATTCATCCCCGCACCAAAGGACAAAATTAAAAGTAAAAAGGAAAAATGCAAATATAAACCAGTGTAACTTTCTTTTGCCTTTATTTAGATATCTGTAGAAAAGAATGAAAATCACTTGTACTTTCTCTTAACGGGACATGCAGAGTCTTAATTTAACTGAGATCTTTCAGTGGAAGCACCAGGAAAAAATCTTATTACTATGATTGCTATTATTATCATTATAGCTATCATAATAGTCACCATCAGTATTGAATACATGACAAAAAAGTGACAGCCAATCATTTTGATATCTGTGTTTAGGAGGATGAGGAGTAAACAGGAAAAATAAATCTCACCATCTGTTTAATGCTATGCTTTTGCTTAGAATTCTGGTGATAACACTGAATTACTGTACTTCTAGAATGTTCCCTGTAAAGGATTCACTAGCAAACGATAAATATTAATTAGATATGCACAATAACATCCCACTGACAACACTGAAGACTTGTTTAAAAATTGCTCTTAGAATATCTTTAATAGATTAATATCTCATTTTTCTTTATTTATTCTACTCTGGAAAAAAAAAAAAAAAGGCATGTTGTCATCTTCAGGGAGAGAAATAAAAGGATCCAACAGAATTTAAATTGGAAGTTCAAGCAGCATAGAACTGTATTTCTGAGTTTATGGACATTCATCTCATCAAAGGTTTATCTTCGCACAATAATATGTGATAAATAACAGCAACATAACAATACAGTTTTCAAAATACACTAAGATAAATTTCTCTGATTTATTTATTTAAAATATAACTACATTTAGATCCCTTATCAACTTAAGTCACCTTAAGGTCTTAAATTGTTCAGGGGTTTTGTTGGCCTAACATTTTCTGTCGCGCTTAATCAAACAATCAATTTTAACAGAAGCTGATTGTCCAAATAAGTTTAGCTTAAATTCCAGGTATTGGATGACATCTCCAGGTTATCAGAAATAACAAATTGCCAAGGCTGGTTTTAACTAGATGATAGCAGCTGACCTGACAGGCATGTACTCTAAACTGTTACTTACCCTGGGGGCATGGGGTGGGGAGCAGGGTCTGTGGAAGACTATAAAAGGTGCTTAACAAATATGCTGTGAAATGGATAATGACATCTACCTTCAGTTCCACAGTATAAATTAGGACCTTTGATACAGCCAATTGAAGGGCATTGGTGTAAAATGTAAACAGATGAGAACAGAATCGACCTCCCGGAGACTGAAATTTTAAACATTTACCATGGAGGAATTGCGAGAATGTTGAGGCTTTTCTTACATTTTAAAACCCTAAGTATCCCAAGTCTTAATCTGTAGAGAATAGTATTAAACTTTGCTCAGATTAGTATCAGTAAATCTGAGTTACGATCCCATTTAGAATTATATGCATGTATGCTGTTTCAATAGAAAATATATAGGTACACTGTACCTTCTATCTGTCTCTGTTTTATCAGGATTTCACATAAATATATGGACATTGCCACCAACATCAAAACTTTAAAAAATCACTAACTTTCGGTCTGGATGTTTCCTGGTAGCCAGGAGATCTTAGCAACCACTACATAAAAATGAGACCAGTACCATAAATTGTCATTTTGAGCTGGGAAGCCTGTCCTCTGGCAATGTCAGACCCCAGCAGAGAATTACAGCCCACCACAAGCAGATATAGTCTGAATCAAGAGAAAGCACTGCTTGCCAGCAACTGCAATTTCCTTTTAAGACCACTTTTGTACGGAAATTTAATACTCGTAACAGGATTGGAACAGGGTTAGAACTCAAGGTCTTCACTGAGATCAAGGTCTAACTTTGCTGAGCATATGATTTCACTTTCTCTGGAGCCCAAGTTCTTGATATACTGTAATCCACAGGTGTGTCTTGCTTGTCTGCAGAAAGTCAGTTTTATGTGTGTTGGATCCTTGCACTGCTTTTGGCTCATGTCCCTCCTGCAAAGTTTTAGAATAATGGCATTGTATCTCAGAAAACTTAAGACTTGACCTGATTTCAGAAAAAAACCCAAACTTAAATCCTTTTTGTGCAATTCAAAGTGGAAATGTAGTTTCCTAATGTAAATAAAATATTTTTGTACTATGAAACATAACCTTGTCATTATGGATTCTAGGATAATTATTTCTTCTATTCTCTCTTTGAATTCCATTATGTCTTTCATTTAAATTCATCATTTATTAACTTTTCCTTTTTTCTTTAATTTTTGTTTTTGTTTTGGTTTTGGTTTTAGTTTTCAAAAAGCAAGCAAACTAATGAACAAACAAAAACCCAAAGAAAGTACAATACAAAGAATATAAATCAGGCAAATGAAAGTTTGTTGAGGACAGCAGGGGACATTTAACTAATTTTGAAATACCTTGGTTCTTGTTAATAGATTCCTCTTCATGTTCCTGTGGGGAAAAAATTACCTTCAGGTATTTTATTAATAAAAAATATGGAATTAAATGAAACAAAATAAACATAATTTTGAGGAAAATAAAACCTGATTTATAGTTTAAATAAATAAATACACCCAAGGAAGTCTATGCTTTTAATGAGGGATCAGGAATCATATATCAGAAATGCTCTCTGACACAAGGAAGCTTCTCAATACTCTTCAAACTTCATCTAAATTTAAATCAAAGGGTATCATAGAAAATCATAGAAAATAAACTACTAGGAATAGCTTTATGAAAAATACTTTCTGACTTAGTTGCAAGAAAAATAAGCAAAAGATAAATAAACAAGTAAAATGTGCTATACAAAACTAAATTTGAAAGTACTTTCTCTTTTCCTTTTTTTTTTTCTCCTTTTTTTTTAGAGTGAAATGTTACATTTGATTCTAAAGTACAAGTTAGTTGTCATATACTTGCAAGAATTCAGGCCATGGAGATCAATTTCCTTGGAGTTGCTTTTCTTTCAACCCAAAAGCTCAGTGACTAGAACAGCTTCAATTCATTCATTCTTTTGACAGCATTTGAGCAATACAGCTCATCTCTCAAAAGAGTGCTTTGATATTTTTATCTCCTGGACAGTTGAAGGAAGGTGCCTCTAATTGTTCTGTTCTCGTTTTTTTTATTTTGTACAAGCAACTAAACTTCAGGTGTCCCACAGAACCACAAATTTTTAAAACTCCTCAACTCTCACCTGTGTTTAAAGAGTGGTGAATCTGTTCCAAGAGGAAGGATTGAGGAAAATTTTCTTCGAAAAACCCTGCAATCAGCATGGTTAACAACAGGAATCATAGTATCAAAAATGTTTACACTGGAAAAAAGCTTTAAGATGATCAAGTCCAACTGTTAACTCAGCACTGCCAACCCCTTGCCAAGTGCCATATCTACAAGTGTTAAATACTTCCAGGGATGGTGATTCCGTCATTTCTCTGGGCAGCTTGCTCTAAAGTCAGTCAACATTTTCTGGAAATTTTTTTTCTAATACCTAAAAAAACCTTACCTGGCACAACTTGAGGCTGTTGCCTCTCATTCTATCACTTGTTATATGGGAGCAGAGCCCAACTCACACCTGGCTGCACCCTCCTTTCTGGCAGTTGTAGAGTGAGAAGGTCACCCCCGAGCCTCCTTTTCTCCAGGCTGATCACTCTCAGCTCCCTTTAGCTGCTCCTCACCAGGTTCTGTGCTCCAGAACCTTCCCCAGCTCTGTTCCTTTCCCTGGACACGCTCCAGCACCTCAGGGTCTTTCTTGTCATGCGGAGCCAAAACCAAACTGAGAACACAAGTGCTTCCCCAGTGCCAGCTGCAGGGGTACAGTCACTGCCCTGCTCCTGCTGGCCACACCATTGCTGACACAAGCTGGGTGCCACCTAGGCACACATGGCTCAGGTTCAGCCACTGTGGACCAGCACCTCCAGCTGCTTTCCCACTCGGCAGCTTTCCAGCCACTCTGCCCCAGGCTGGAGCTGCAGGAGGTTGTTGTGACCCAAGGGCTGGACCCAGCACTTGGCCTTGTTGAACCTCACACACTTGGCCTTGGCCCACGGATCCGGCCTGTCCTGATCCCTCTGCAGAGCCTTCCTGCCCTCCAGCAGATCCACACTCACACCTAACTTGGTGCTGTCCTCAATCTGACTAAAGGTGCGCTCAATCCCCTCATCCAGATAATTGATAAAAGGTTAAACAAGGCTGAGGCCGATATTGATCCCTGGGCAGCACCTCTGGTGCCTGGACTCCAGCTGGATGTAACTCCATTCACCACTGCTGAATCCATTCATCCACTCTGCTGAATTAAGACTTTAGTCCAGAACAATTTTTTGCTGCCTTCCAGGACAGCAACTTATTTACTCCTAAATTATATCAGCATATGTAGAGGAAGGTGTCCTTCATCCTCAATATTACTAAGTGGTACACAGAGTCATAGAGTGAATATAGCAATAATTTCTATTCCAGTTGGACTTCTGTTTCAGCAGCTACTGATTTTTATATAATTATCAATATGAAACAGTTTTGATAAAACTTTATTTGCCTGATCATTTAAGAAGAGTTCCAAAGGACTTAAAGTAGAAGTTAAATTCCCTTTGAACTTAAAACACTAATATCCTGAGTCAGCAGGCCTATCACTATTATGTAGTACTTGTAAATTTTGGATTGTTGAGTTTTTCTTTTAGTTGACAAGAAATTTAACCAAAAAGTAATTAAGTTTGAAGCCAGGCTATAAAAAAAAAAATGGTGGATTATAATGATTACAATAAATTTGAAAAATGTCCTTGGCTTTATGGAAGAAGCATGTTGAATTGTATTGGTATCACAAAGATAGAAAAAAACAAGGAAATACATTGGCATAACATGCCACCTCAGTTTTTTTCTTGCCTTTGGGCCTTTCGTCTGTTTTTCATTGCATTGTTTTTCCGTTTGTTTTCCTTTTTTTTTTTAATGTCCTTAAATGTCTCTTCAGCTAGACCCCTAAATTCAACCAATTTTTTCTTTTTGTTTCAAACTTTGACCAGGAATTCTTATCAAAAATCATGACAAACATTCCTCACCTCTAACAGAACATCTTTTTGTTACCTTTTGATTAGAAACCAAGCATCCAAACCATTCATCCCTTTTCCTATTTAAAAAAAAAAAAACAACAACAAAAACTTTGCTTGCTCTTAGATTTGGTGCTATTACCCCACTGACTTTCTCACAACAGCATGGACATTCTTCAGCTACTCACTGAGTCTGGATATTTCTGTTTGTGACAACTAGGCAAGAAGTGACAATTCACATCTTCTGATTACAAAGCTTAGAGCTCATATTTCACTCCTCCACTTCCTTCTTTTTTTTTCTGCAGTCCTTCCTTCCCCTATTTCTCTCTCCACTTCTCTTCCTCAGAGACAAAACCTTTTACATTATTCAGGTTTCCATTACATGCTACATTTTTGTTTTGTTTGTACATGGGGCTTTGAAGATCTGGAGTTCTTTTCAACATTCAAGGTCTTTGGAACCCTTACTCATATGCAGTGCTATCCTACTTGAATTAGTATTACCCTTCAAAGAACAATATTTCACAGCGACAGCAGTCACTGCGTAATGAGCTTTGTTAAAGCTGTTAATACCAAAATGCCTTTTTGTCTTCACATGCTTTCTGTCTTTGCAATAAAAAGAAATGTATGATTAGAAAATTGCTATGTCGTCAACAATGAATTTTGCATTTCCTTATAAAAACTGGATTTAAAACACAGTTTTGGAGATCTTTTGTTGCTAATGTTGTTGTGATTTCTCCTCCTAATAAGCAGAAGAGGGAGTCTGATGTGATAGCTGCCACATTGTGGGGTAAACGGGAGAAATGATAAATATCTAAAATTTCAAGCTCAAAAGTATGTTAAATGTTCAGAATACTTAAAGAGAAAAGAATCTACATTAATGAAATGTTTAACCTTGTCTTCCTAAAATGCAATAACTTTTTTTCCACATAAACCTTTCCTTGCCTTGCCTTTCCTTGCCTTTCCTTGCCTTGCCTTGCCTTGCCTTGCCATCCCCTTGCCATCCCCTTCCCCTTCCCCTTCCCCTTCCCCTTCCCCTTCCCCTTCCCCTTCCCCTTCCCCTTCCCCTTCCCCTTCCCCTTCCCCTTCCCCTTCCCCCACCTTCCCGTACCTTCTCGCACTTTCCTTTCCTGCACCTTCTCACACCTTTCTGCACCTTCCCGCACCTTCCCCTTCCCCTTTCCGCTTCCCCTTCCCTCTTCCACCTTTCCTTCTCCCTCCTCCTTCCTCCTTCCCCTTTCCCTTTCTCTTCTTCCCTCCTCCCAATTTCCTCCTCCCCCCCTTTTCCATTCCCCTCTTCCCCCTTCCTTCTTCCCCTTCCCTCTTTCCTTCTCCCTCCTCCTTTCTCCTAGTCTCCTCCTCCCTCCTCCCCTCTTCTCTCTTCCCCATTTCCTTACTCCCTTACTTCTTATCCTGAAGCAGCAGGATTTAAAACAGTTAACTCAGTAATTATATATTTGAATTCCTTTCAGACCCTTAGGTAAATACCATCTGGTCCTGATGATTTGTTACTTTTTATCGATATGTCTAAAATCTCCTCTGCTGACACTTCATTTTGAGACTGACATTCAAACACAGAGAAACAACCAAATTCCCATCTTTGCAGGAACATGGATATGAAGAATTCATTTTTCTCTTCTGCTATGACATTATCTTCCTTGTATGATTCTTTTACATCTTGGTCATTTGTAAATCCCATAAACTCTCTGGCAAGTTTCTTGCTTTTGATGGATATGAAAAACTTTTTATTATTACTTCTTTTATTTTAGAAACTTCAGCAGCTTGTTTCTCACTCTAATCTTTTCATCCCATTTTTATTAAGTTTTAACATTCGACTTGTCCGCAGTGAAGCCTTTTTGCTATTTTCATTGAGTGCACATGCCTTCCACTTTTGAAAGATATTGATTTATTTCTAAACTAAACTGGAGGGGGTTACTTCACTTTGAAGGATGACACAAATGAAAAAATATGGGAAAAACAGGGAAAAAAAAGAAGCACTGTTTACTTAAAAGAATTTATTTCACAGGATAAAAAAATAAGGAAATAGGAAATAAAGGAGATTAATCATGTAGTTAAATTTACACTATATCTAATGTCAGGTTATGAAACAAATGTGTTTTTTTTTTTTTTGTTCCACCTCAGTATTTGTAGCCGATTCTCCTTAGAGAAAGGGCACTGTGAATGCTGTTCTCTCAGCCACAACACTCTTTCCTGTAACATTCTGGATGGCAACTTGAACAGCCCACCTTTATATGGCAACACAAAGGTGTGTCTTGGCTACTTTACAACATTTGTCCTTTATAGCCTGGTTGTGTTATTCATAATATTTTTCAATACCTGAGAAGTCCTATAAGGAAGGGTACAGCCAGACCATCCAGTTATCCGAACTAAATTTCACAAGAACCTGTAGCCTGCAATTCAAAGCTGTCAGCTTTTAAGTCCATTTGGAAAGGCCACTGATTTTTCAAACCTTATACAGCCGTTCCCTGTCAATTGAGAGGAAACAGGTCTGGAAGTGGAAACGAATAAATGATTAGAGGGTATCCCTAGAGACTGAATAGAAACCTGATAATTTTATATGTTGAATTCAATTCAGAGATACAGCTTTCTAACACTGACTGCTATTGTCTGTTTATTTAGAATTTTGGTAGTGGTTGGTTTGGGGCCTTTTTTTTTTGGTGTTAAAGTCTTGTTTTCTACAGCAATATTTAAAACAGTGTCATAAAGCTTGTCAGTACATGCTAGCTTTATTTTAGAACTTATTTATGCTGCAAATTGAACTGGAAGTAAACGCATAAACAACAGTTGCATATAAAAGTAGATAGAGACTTTTTTTGACATTTCCAAAGGCAGGCACCGAAATGGCATACCTAACAAAGTTAAACACCAACTTTCTGAAGGTTCAAGCATCTAGGTCTCCTTGTTGTATTGACCCAAACTGGGAATGCCTAATGGTTCCTCAGAAAATCCATTCTCTTTCTGTTAATAAGAGTTTGGGGTTCCAACTGTGGAATTTTTATTTTCGAAACATTAGGAAGAGATGCTAACACAACCATTTGGTATTTCAAAAAGCATAACCATTTTTACAACAATTCTATTAAAAAAAAAAAATATATATATATATATTCCTCAATCTACCTTTGCTAATGAATGTAACTGATTTGACACCCCTACTTTACCAACCCTTTAGCTCCCCACAAGATATTTGCCTCATTTTTCTAATGGGAATGTTCCACTGCAAGGTGGTTACATTGCTCCTGTAAAGCTGACTGAAATCCATACATTCCTGCTTTTACAGAAATATTTGCTGGACCTAGAATATTATGTTCTCACTGCATAATTGGATGTGTGTCTGTGAGTGTGAGTGGGAAACGGGAGACCTGCTTGAGCAGTGGAGGACACACTGCCCTTGAAAGTACCTGTCATTGATTGCAATTATATCTTTTCCATAGGGGAAGAAAGTTTGGGTTTGGAACTTTTGGGGCAGTTAATATAACCTGGCAATGCAACCTATTTCAATTGTAAACTGCTGGTGGTAAAAACAGGCTATCATCCACACTTATATAAGCACTATCATAATGGATGCTTTGAGGATTTTTAGTAATGAAAAGATAAATAGTAAGATGAGGAAATTCGATTTTCTGGGGAAATAAAAGATATCTTACTTTTAATATTTTTGTACTGAGTCAGAATGGAAAAAAAAAGAATTAGAAAATAAATCCATGGAATGTAATATTCAAAACATATTTCTTTAGAATGAAACATTTCTTTAATCACTTTTTGACTGAGTTTTTTTTGCACTAAATCTGAAATACAGAGTTTCATGTTGATTACCTTTACATACTGAAATCTGACCTTTCCAGGTAACTGACACTGATTCTGTTCAATGCCGTGTAAATCCTCTAACAGATTATGTTTCCATATTGCACCAAATGATATGCAGTTGCTGAAAAATTGTGTCACTTGAAACCTCAATTCATTATGAACAGCATATCTCATCCACTCATAAGAGAGTCTAGGATAAGCAGAGTTATACTTCCCAGGATGCTGTGAAGCACAGAAAGAAAGAATCCTTTAGCAAAAAAATAACCCAAATCAGATGAACAAGTGTAAAACGTAACCTTCAACTGCCTGGTACTCCGTATTTCAGTGATATCTATTGTTTTTCAAAACTTCTGCTGAAGCCTTCAAATTCCCTAACGTATTTCTCATGGCAGCTCTTCAAAGAGGTGAGGCAAATTCCTACATGTTTTCATAGAAAACATATTTTGTGTTCAACCATAAACAAAATAAACCACCCGCAGAACCTGAAATTCTAAAAAAAACACTCTGGTAGCTGATTAATTCTTGATCTTTACTGACACAGTTGTATTTAAATAAGTCTAAGTGGTAACACATTATGAACAATCTGGACATATCAACAAATGATATTGCTACCAGTAAGAAGACGAAAGCAGTTCAAGTTTGGGAGATGTATTAGAACAAGAAGATTTTCCCGTAAATTTCTCCAGTTTACTTCCAAGCCTAAGTGAATTACCCACACAGGTATGGGGCAGAACTGCTGCACATTCCAGGGCTTCTTATTCCCCGGTTAGTGCCTGAATAACACTGCAACTCTTCCTCCCATTCCTGGCATTGACTGTTGCTCCTGTAATGGCCTTCACTGTTATGAGTCTTTTTTTTTTCCCCTTTCCTTATAAAAGAAATTACAGCTTGTCTCTGTAGAAGATAAAACCTGAGTAACTGCTGTACCAAAGAAATGCAGCAGGTTTTGCAATAATGTGAAGAAGGGAAGATATGCAACTTGTGGGCAATTAAATACATCCGACACATAGGTCCATAGGAGAGCCACTTATTTTTGACTCCTTTTAGTTATTTTTTCTCTAAAAAAAGGTCTTTAGCCCCCCAGATTCTCTCTGAAGAAACTTTGAGACCAGCCATGACAGGACTCACATTGTTAAGCCTGCTGGGTAGCACCAGTACAAAATGTGATGACAGAGTCACCCACAGAGAGAGCTGTCTTATTTATCTCCATGCAGGCAAACTGATGCACTCCTAGCAGTAGTAGTTCTCCCCGTAATCATTTGTATTATTATTTATAACAAATTACATGTCAAGGGCACAATGGCAGATTGGTGTATCCCATTAATTTTTTGTATGAGGGGTGGAGGGAATAAAAGGCTATTACTGTTACTAGAAATACATTGACAATTTATTTTACCTGTGAACTGAGAAGTTCTTTGTATTAAAACTTTTATGAGACAGATAGAACAGGAAAGAGACACACTCAGACAGACTTAAGAGATGGAAGGAGAAAAAAGGGAAGTAGGAGACTGAGGCTTGGAGAAGAGTCAGATATGGATATGAGTTAAAATTTTACCTTTAATTATAGCATTTTTACTAAGACAAAGTTGTTTTCAAGAAAAAACACTATCAAATGCACATTTTCCAAGAGATCTGTTGATGAATATTTAGTTCAAGATAGTCTATTGGTGACACTATAGATGACACATATTTTTTATAAGGATGATGTAACGTTCTCTACAAGGAGTTGTTGCAGATTGTTGGTTTAAAGCTTTATGCAAGAGTCATTCCATGAGATTCATGGCAGGAATGTATTCTAAACAAGGATGAGTGGAAGCAGAGGCAGTTCAGAACAAGGTTTAGGCATCACAATGAGTTTAATAAGCAACTGAGTGCAAGAGAAGAAAAATGTGAAAACATTTGTGAAAGAAGTAAGGGTAGGAAGAATGAAAGCTTGAACTCTGTGGCCTGTGTTCACACAAGATGATTGTAATTGTCCTTTTTGGCCTTAAAAATCCATGAATCTATGAATGAATGAATGAATCTATGATTCTGGGATAAAAGCTGAGAGAGGGTTCAAAGATTGCAGGTCCAAAGTCAAACTCATCAGTGAAGAGTTATGAAAAGACATGATTGATGACTAACCTTGTCCTTAGACTGTACGTGAGGCTACTGCTTTTTAAAAGTGACACTTGTCACTTTTCCGTCTCAGCAGGACGAGAAGAAAAACATATATATAATCTTTGTCAACATCAATTTTTCTTTCAGGTTTATTGCAATCATAAACTGTACTGCACAATGAAAAAATACAGTGTCACCTTGGGTCCATCAAACTTGACACTAAAAGGTTAAATGGATTTCTTAGCTTAGCTGGATCCAAAGAGGAAGAGTACCCACAGAATACAGGCTGCACAGATTAATACTCTCCTTTCTTTCCTTTTTCTTGCAATTGCAGACAAAGTTTACAGACAAACAATGGACATTGCATTCAGCTCAGCAGCACAAAGGTAATTGTATCAATAAGTTCCAAAGATTTGAAGGTTCTTTCAGTGGGTGATTTGCAGTGCTAAGCATTATGGCTCCGAAGAGATACACAGAGTGAAATTTGGTACATATGAGGTGGCAAGCCAGTCAGCTATATTATTTGCTCCAAATTGGGTGGAGTTGTCCTCACTGAGCCTTCTTTTAACCTGCTAGACTAAGCATTTCCTTTTTTCCTCATCATTTTCAAACCCAGTCTTATTACATCTCTTTCTCTTTTTCTCCTTTATCACTCCCTTGGCTGTGCTGCTACACTTGACTGTTCTTTTAAAATTCTGCAACTGCACAGATTTAAGATAAGAACAGTGAGACAAGAACGGGCTGTTTATGTCTATATGGGAACTGGTGAGAACTTTACAAATTTCTGTTTGTTTTTCTTCATAAAGTAAAAAAAAATAAATAGTGCCTGAATGTTTCTGGGATTAAGACACAGAACATCTTGCATACTGCAGTCCCTGCTACTTTGTGGAGGGAAACCAGTCAAACTTATACTGGCTTGGATAAAGTAGATATTGGAAAAGGTTCTGCTGAATGGGAAGTCATGAGTTTATAAATAATAATAATAATAATAATAATAATAATGAATTATTAATTTATGTCACTGATTAAATAACCAGAGTGTTCTGTTGGTTGTTTAGAATGTTTTGTAGAGAATAGAGGGAAAACACCAGAACCTTGTAAGTATGTAGCTGGTGGGTTTGCATTCGTTTAACTTTGTACTGCATGGAAAGTAAAATGGGGGAAGAAAACCCCTCTGCAATTAGGGGCTTGGTTCCCATGGCATTTCTGAGCTCTGTTCTGAGCTCTGTACTAAGATCTATATGCACCTCCATTCATTTTTTGAAAGGTCAGGCATGCTATGAAAACTAAACACCTAAAGTGCATATGCCACTCCACTCCTGCAAATGGCTGCTTATGAATCTGAAAGGTGGATGGAAAAAGGGTTTGCAGGATTTGCATGTTCACTCAGGCCACATGTGAAGGAGAAGCAGTCAAAAGAAAAAATTACCTCTGCTCCTGCCTCTGTGTACAATTTATGGGGCACGTGAAAATTAAGCACTGGAACCGTGACAAACAAACTCCCTGCCTTGACCAGTCCCTGATAGAAATAATTTTGTGCAATAGTGTCTCTTTTACTTTGTTCTACAGTAAAGGCACTGCTTGTTAATTGATGTTAAAAAAAAAAAAAGTGAGTAAAAATTTATATCAGACAAACTCTAAGTAAGGAATTCAGAGAATAAGAGGTGTTAAAAAAGCACAGCCCCAAAATGAAACCTCCTGACAAAACCAGCCAGATGTTAATGCTCATTTCAGACTTTGTACTACAGAATTAAAAAACCCAGGAAAATCCAAAAACAGCCACTGAGATGCCAGTGCTTGCAGCTATTTCTATTCAAAAGAGGTTTTAAAACTGAGTTTGAATTTTTTTGGCATTAAAAAGATTGAACTGTGTCCCCTTTATACTTTAAGTATAAAGTATATTATGTATATTACAAAAACAGCAATATTCTTCTATCCTACCTGGTATGGGATATCTTTGAGAGCCATCAAAAACCTAGGACCAGCTTCATCCAGATATTCCTCTTCCAGAGGTCTGAAATCTCACCAAGTCCCTTACCTTAGTCTTCCTCTTACTCCTGGGCCTTTAGTTTAGGTCAGAGGAAAATACTGTCTTAAAGAAAACAGTTTGAATAGGTTCTGCTAAATTGGAATAATTCCTACCCCAAGGTAAGAATTTGTAATTTTTCTTATAATTGCTTAGTTTTTCTTAACTATTTGGCTTTTGCAAATGGCTCTGCTTTTCAACTCTTAAAAACAGTGCCTTTAATTCGTTTTCTGGGAACCCTCTCCAGAGTCTGTGAAAGATGGGGAATCTGAACTAACTAACAGCCCAGGATCTGATCTGCAGCAGGCACTGTTTATCAAAGACAGTGCTGCAGAAACTTGTCACACAGCTCACCAGGTGGGTGGTGTTGGTTGGCACCAGCAGCAGGAGAGGGGTGGCAAATACACCCCAGCACATTTATGTGCATTTATGCTAATGTGTGTGTTCATGTGTGTGGATGGATGTATCATGAAGTCCTGGTAGAAGCTGAAGTGTGATTCCACTTCAACTATTTGCAATGTTGATTTTTGCAGTATTGGTTCTCTGTACTAAGCAACATGAAAAACTTAAGCTACAGAGGTTTATTTAGCAAGACAGCGAGACTGAAAGTGAACAAGGAGCTTCACCATTTTGACATATAATTCTTCAGATATGATCAAAGAACTCGATTTACTGGAAGTTCTACTAAGTGTCAGGCAAAACAATTTAAAGAATTGGAGCTGTCGACAGGATGACACTTTCATTTTGAGGCAACTTTCAAGGTTTTGAAACTTGTTCTTTTTCCACTTAGGAAAAAGTGTTGGAACATATATTTTCCTAATGAACCACATGGAGTTTGGTTTCATGTCAAAAGGAACTTAGGCACCCATCACTCTCTTTCAAAGGAAAAAAAGAAAAGAGATTAATTGAAAAATAAAATTTATTCTGAAGAAAACTTTATTGCAACCAATGCACTTTCATGTAATTCTCCTGTTTAAACAAAATAGCATAGTAGGGTACAGTTTAACCTAAATATGTATATTCTGACCAGCAACATTTAACAACTCTGCTCTCAGGAATACTAAAAAATATCTTCATTTGTTTTAGGAACAGAATCATAGGGAATGATTAGACCACCATCTGAGGAAAGAAGTTATACAACCAAAGAGAATGCAATGTTTTAATGTCTCAGATTAGTTGGCATCCCTTGGGGAGACTGTGTTCTGCAAATACAGAGTCACAATTCTTGTCACAAGTGTGTGCTGAAGCTTGTAATAGGTTTCTTCTGAACCTTTCACACTTCTACTTTCCACAGAAGGTTCATTTACCTTTTCAAAGCAGAACAGAGCTGTTTTTAGATTGTCTTGATTCCAATAGACGCCAAAGTCCCTCGAGTCTAAACTGGGATGCCTTCGTCTAAGCAAATTTTTATCTGACTGGTTAGCAGGGAAAATGGCACCAACTCTAAAAAGCTTCATGCCCTGTGTGTTGTAGTTCATTAACTGCTCCTTTCAGGAATTTTTCCACTGCTTGTCGTTCTCATGTCCATTTCCTTAATTAAAATTTTGAATGCTCTAAGTTGTTAACTGAAATCCGGGCACTTTTTTAGCTTGGCAGTTAGTAACTTCTTCTGCCTGGTTAGTGAATAATTGGGTATTATATTGTTATTTAATTATTTTATTCACAGAAGTAGGCAAGGCTTGCCATAACCACTCCAATTGCCCCTTTGTAACTGTCTCTCCCAAAGTACAGCCACGTCTGTCCACGGCTTACTTCCCCAGTTTCTAAGGTTACAGCTGCAATCCTGGCCTGTCCTGTGACATCCCAGTCAAGTTTGGGTTTTTCACTGTCTCTGTATCTGATCCCCACAGCCTCAAATGCCATTCAGCACTGCCTCAGTCAAATGCCGGGTTCCCAGTGTGACATACCTGTTTTAAAATTCCATGTGTGTGGAGGAGCACCCATTAACTTAGTTTACCACAATGTTTCTTCCCTCAGCCAATATATATGGAGTTCATTTGTGGTCAAAAGGATACTTAAGAGGGCTGTTGACACATTGAAAAAAAATCTAGAACACTGCACTGGAATGCAATTCAAGACAACCATTTCAAATACCACACGTGTTAGGGCTGTAAGGCACATATGTTTTATGACTGTTTCCAGTCAGACTTGAATTTAGGACTTGGTAACAGTATGGGATTGCTGGGGAGGTGAAGTAGTTCCTAACCCTGGGAGCTGTAGAGAAAACAGCAACAAAGACTTGCAAAGGTGAGGATGAATCTATGTAAACATTTTAGGAATGGTCCCTGTGCCCTGTTCAGCCCTGCCTGAAGTTATAAACTCCCTGCCATGGGCAGGGACACCTTCCACTAGACCGGGCTGCTCCAAGCCCTGCCAAACTTGGTTTTGAACTCTCCCAGGGATGGGGCAGCCACAGCTTCTCTGGGCAACCAGTGCCAGTTCTTCACCACCCTCACAGGGAAGAATCCTTTCTGTGGCTCCAAAACAGACTGGCAGCATGAGTGGCTGTATTTTAAAAGCTGTGGGGGGATGCAAGATCCAATTACACTTAATTTATTAAGCCTCTGTTGCATAAAAAATGAGCTTCCAGGAACACGAGCCGTGCCAAAGTCAGATTTTTTGATAAAGTGACAGGGCGGCTGTCTCATCTGCAGGGCTCAGTCCCACAGCTGGGTCAGGAGGCGCCTGGGAGCCACAAGGTGATTCTGGGCCACGTGAGACGTAGGGAGCCCTGAAACCAGGGGCTGTCACCTGCATGGTGAGCACCTGAGTTAAAGCCTTCTGCCTCCCTGGTGCAGAGGAGGAGAAACAGGAACGCATGACACTGAGTTCTAACCACCAGACTATGAGGTACAGCAGCCTGGGCTTCTTGTGTTTGTTCTGTTGAAGCTGCTTCACTTTGTATGAATAATTAAATACTCATTGGGTTGGGGAGAGACAGAGAAGTGATTCTGTACCTCACCAGTTAATTGCATGAGGCAGCAAGTAAAATCTTGTGGTTTCTATTCGAAAACTGTTACTGAGATAATTTCTCCAGTGTTTGTTTGTTGAGAAACTTGTTACGCTCCCTGAAGTTTAAATATCTTTTGTTGGTGTGGGTTTCTAAAATTTTTTTTGACTCACAAATGTTGGCATTTAGAGAAAAAACATCCATAGAAAGTTTGGATGCTGGCAAAGAAAGGGAGGATTATTCCTATTTTATAATTTTACCAAAAAAAAAAAAAAATAGCAAATGAAGAAGAAATTGGATACAAAATAAAACAAAAACAGACACAAATCACAACTTTGGGAATTTTTTCCCTCCCAGAAATACGTAGTTTAAGAGAGGTAAGCTTTCTATTTATATGCATGAATAGATGGTATAGGGATATTTTAAAAACTTTTTTCCTGAGAAAATTTTGGAAATGAAAATCAAAGAAAAATATACAAGAATTCACCCTCCCAACAAAAAGAAAAAAAGAAAGAATTCACCCACCCAACCAAAAAAAAAAAAGAAAAACAACAACAAAAAAAACAAACAAAACCAAACCCAAAATAAAAAAAAAACCAAACAAACATGTCAAAACAACAGTAAGCAAACAACAGAAACTTCAATTTGAAAACCATTGCACAGGCTAGTACAATTTAGAACCAAAATATAGTCATATATTCACAGAGACTTTTATAGTTTTATATTTTGCATTTTGCCACTACCTTGAATCCTCTGAAGTAACTTGAGTAAATATATGTCTCATCTCAGCCAAGTTGTAAAGCTCACACTTAAGTCTCTTCTTCAGCAGTTATATCTGTAAGTGACTTAGAGCATTTTCTTAATCAGATGGATTTAAAATGATTGAAATACACAAATAGATGTCAACACTTTCCTAACTAAATGTTGAAAAACAGGATGAAACATTCTGTTGCTACCAGGATCTGACCTTTGCTGGGTTTTGATGCAAACTGAATTAGCAATCTTGATGGCATTCTCCACGAGATAATCTTGTTTGGAGTCCTCCTGTTTCACATTATCTCTGTTTTTCTTAGAGCCAGAATTTATTGCAATAGATTAGAGCAATGTAAAATCTGATGTGCATCTTATTGGCAGGAACAGTGTGCAAGAGTCATTATCCATAAACTTCTGTAGAGTTGCCAGCCCTCAATGCTTAGATAGAGGCAGCGCGATAGAGAACTTTACTCCAAAAGTGTGCAGTATTTCACTATTATAACTCCATCATGGTCAATTAGCCAGACATGTTCCTGACTTTTATCTTCAAAAATGATGCTTCTTGATTATTTATGTTTCCAAAAGCTATTATTGAGTAATTCAGTGTAGTGAAGGACTTCAATATGCTCTACCATTGTGACTGTAAATCCAGGTGTTAATACTCCCAGGTGGCTCATCATCTCACTGCAGATACCTAATAAAGTTGCCATTAGCTGGCAGTATACACTGAAAAAAAAGCTATACAGCCAGCTGATCTTCTCATTAAAGAAAGGGCTACTAAGGAATGCCAGGAAATTATCTGAGTTGTCCGAGTCTTTAAAGAGAGAAAGGGAAAAACTAAAGAATGCTTATTTCCACATATTTCTTCTAGGAGTAAGATGGAAGCCATAACCAACAACAGCTGGAGGACAGAGAACTGAATAGATGGCTTGTAGAATAAGAGCAGACCACAGCGACTGTAGTCAGCCTGAGGTGGAAGTTAGGTATTAGTTTTGCAATCTTGCTTCTGAGAATATCTTCAAAAATCATCTGATTCTGATAAATTCAATATAATTTGACTTATCTCAAGAAAAGATATAGACCTGAAACACTCACCATCTTTGACTGAGAGAGGAAATTTGGGGAAAATGGATAAAATATTACTAAGGAAATTGTTGATGACTTTTTTGCTTGCTAGTTAAAAAAAATATATTAGATTTAATATCGTTATAGTGATAACAACTTAAGATGTAATAATCTTGTTCATATGAAGTGCAGGATAGATCTGGTCCAACTGAGGAAAAAAACATCCACAAAAGTTTTTCTCCACTGGAATATGCTCACATGCAGGGAATTTTTCCAGAGAGAAATCTAAATTTTTAGGATTTTTCATTCTTTTTCAAAGCAGTCAGCACATAAATTGTCTCAACCTTGTGTTGTGCTGGCTTTCAAAGATAGTGGTGTCCATAAAACTCAAGATGCTTCCAAATTCTTGGGTTGGAATGTCTGTCATGTGTATCCCCTGGAAGAGCTCTAGATATTCAGTTTTTTTGCCAAAACACTATATTTTCCTAGCAAAAATAACTTGGTCATGAAACTCAGGTGGAAACTGGGGTGCACACCAAACAGATGAAAGTCTGGATGAGTACTGAGTTGCAAGTCAAAAGCTACTGGCAAATGTGTGTCTTTTAGAGAATTAGTTCCTAATCTGTCCCAGTTTTATTTGAGTTCACAAGGGCTGTGGGAGCCATGAGACTTTCAGCATACACACAACATAATCACATTTCTGGGTTTGTTTGCTGGTGTTTTTGTTTTTTCTCCTTTTTGTTTTTTCTGTACTCTTTTCCATTACCTGACATGAGCAGGTATGAGAAGCTGAGCCCTCAAAAGTGATGAAATGACAGAATTACCATTATTATGCCATCCAAGTGAGCTGTCAGCTGCTATCATATGTATGAAAATAGACTCCTGAACACACTAATTTAACTGAAAACTCTTGTTTTCAGTGTTCATAGTCTCCTTCACTGTATAAATTAGATGGTACTCTGGAAGCTGACTATGTCTTAACAGTGGGGATGTCCATGTGCATAAACACATCCCCTCAGAAAAAGAAAAATTCTGCATCTTCTTTGGTCAAGGCATGTGAAACCTGGCACAGAGAAATGTCTTGTTTGTGTGGTTTGTGTAAGGATCAATAGCAGTAAAAGGACAATTGCAGAGCTCATGCATCCAAAAATTTTCTCTCCCTATCATCGCCAAAGCAGCACAAAGCAAGCAGGAAGATAATCCTCAATGATCAAATGCAGTGACCTGAAATATTATTAACAACGATTTTAATATGCCTCTACCTGTCTGTAGCTTTTGAGAGAGTAGTCAACAAGAACAACAGGAGAAATAACTGGAGGTTTTGGAATATTCTTCTTGAAAACACTGGAAGTAAAGACTGAAATAAAAATGTAAAGGAGTAAGCATCCGAGGTAAACTTTCCCCTGTATGAAAAACTCCTGGGCTCCAAACCTGTTTATTCCAGATGCACAGCTGGTAGCCATTGCAACAACTGTAATTCTGTAATATTCTCCCATGTAGGCTGTTGCAGCTTGTCTGTTTTGCGTCCCCTGTTGTGTCTTAGCCTCTTTTTACTGTTTCACTGTTTATCCTAACGAAAAGTAAACAGAGAAAATACATTATTTTCTGGATAAGTGTGCAGGATGCAGTAACAGCTATGCACTGCAGACATAGACATTTGGGACTGTAAGGATAGCTAATGCAGTATACTAGGACTAACTTTTATGATGCAATAAATTTTGGTTTTGTTAATGAGTCCTCCATAAATTATTAATTTATAAATATTGATTTAAAAACCCATGTTTGAATATTATATATGTATAAATAAAGACATACATATACAGAGTTGGTGTTTTGAGGGAAGGACAGACCTATAAGAAGCACAGATTATAAGGGTCGTGCTTATATCTCTGTGCTTAATCATAAAAACAGAAGGAACAAATTGTGTTTTCCTTGGCAAAACCATTGATGTCACACTCCAGCTAACATCTATAAAATCTCAGAAACCCCCCAAACATTATTATATAAAAGAATAAACATAAAATCTGAAGAATTCTTCATTTTTGCAAAAGTTATTACAGGTCATTTGGGTTTTCAAAATGGCAAACTATTGCTTTGAAGCATTTTGGTATAAGAATATATTAGAACTCATCAGAAAAAGAATCTCCATCTCAATGTTTTTATGTTCCAATCTTTGACATTTACTTTCATTCCAAAGTGGGACAAAGCTGAAATCAATGAAAACCTAGGGGAAAAAATGGTTTGGAGTTCTTTTGGGTTTGGTTTTAGAAACCAATTTAGAGTGGTACCCCCAGAAAGAAATTTCTATATTTGCATAAGAAGCAAATCCAGCAAATAAAACCATTTCAACATTTCAGCGTATCCAACTGTGATGTGCCAAATTGCAGTTTATTTTGAAATAACTGTCCATTTTACATGCAATTTGAAGTCAAGTTAACACTTTCAAATGAAATATTTTATTGTGGCTCTCAACATGTGGTGCTTTTTCAGTTTGTAATGACATTTGGGAAAAACAAAAGAAAAATTGTCAAAATCACAACACATTTGACTAAAATATATTTTCTCGTTGCAAATGATTTCTTTTGAGAGGAGATTGTTCCCACTTGCATGATTCTGGGGTCTGCTTTTTGGGCTGTGTTTTCATGCCAGCACACCCACAGAGGGAAGATATAGTTTTTTATGTAATCCAGGATAAACTTCAGGAAGAAAAGTAGCTCTCCCTGCACTTCTCACAGCTCTTACCTGGGGGTTATGGAAAGGTAGGGAGACTCCTCTTTGGGCTGACAGATCTATCATCTTTGTCATCCTCCCACCTCCCAGCTACAGCATACAAGTTGGATCAGTTTGAACTGCGGAATGCTAGGTGAGGTTTGCAGAGGAAAAAAGATCAGAGGATGATGCCATTGTTTTAAGCTAAAAATAGCTGTGTGTAGCAAAGAGGTAAAGAGGCAGTGACTGGCTCAGGAGCTCCCAGTTTGTGGTCCTGATTCTAATTGGACAGAGTTAAACCTGTATCACACACATGGTCTTCACAAAGCACAAGATGTTATCTTACTACCTGTATCTCTGGAAACTTCAGAGTTTGCTAAGAATCCTTTAAAAGTGTCCCAGAAACTTTTATGTGTGACATATATGTGACAAATAAACGATACTAAATGTCATTTTTAACCATGGTATCTTGTATTTGTAAATACCTTCACCCACACAGGCCACAGGCATTTGGAGAACTACTACTTTGAGGAAAGAGATTTTGCAAGTAGAGTACAAAAAAGACTGGGCCAACAAAAGCTGCAGAAGCTTTGACACGTGATAAGTGCAAAATCCTGGTGGCTAGGACAGAAACAGCAGCAGAGCAGGCTGGGGTTTGCCTTGTGTAGGTGAATCTTTGCTGGAGGGACCTTTATCATAATCTGCAGAATGCTCCTGTAACTACAGAGACAAGCTGTTTCCTGAGATCCATGAGCAGCAACACTGCCAGCAGATGAAGGGATGTGATTATTCCACTCTGGCCAGAACTTGTTTGGATATACTTGGAACACTGTGTTCAGTTTTAATTTGCTCCATGGTGTATTTTTTCTTTGAAAAAGTAGAGTCTAGAGTAGGACCACCAAGCAGGGGGCTTAAAGGATTGCAGAACTTGATTTATGGAGGGAGGTGGAAAACCTTTTTGCTATGAGAACTTTAAAATGCTGGAATAAGTTTCACAGAGAAGTGGTGGAATCGACCTCATTGGAAATTCAGTTTGACAGCACCTTTGATCAAAGGCCTTTCCTTTAAGAGAAGATGGAATAGCTCTCTAGAGATACAGCCTGGATTTTCCCATTATTCTATTCTATATTTCTAAATGTAGTTGTTTATTATTTTCTCAGTCCTTTGGGGAAAGAGTGGTTTCCATTGTTTTTATGAGTGCTTCAGCAATGCTAGGTTGCCAAGTCTTAATTTTTTTGCAGTTTTGCTTAGAGATTTTTAGCTTTCTATTTTAGTGTATTTTCTCTTGAATCCTTACATACCTTTTCCTGTTTTAACACTCTCTGAGTCTGTTAACCTGTCTTATCTTTTGTGGCCTTTGCTCACTTACTATCTCATGCTTTCAGTCATGATTTGTATAAAAGTGAACTAACATCATACTTGTACCTGAAGGCAGGTCTTGGATATCATATACCTGGGCCCTTGAGCTGAGATTCACCCACTTGATTTTTATTGGTCTTGGTTTGTTCTTTAGATTCACAGGCATTCACATACACCTGAATGTAGATTTCTGAGATTTTAAGGTGCATTTTTTGAAATACATGTGAGTGGAAAATCATATTTCTGTAAGTTAGTCACAACATTGGAAAGATGCCTGTTGCTCTGTACGTGAATCAGTGTGAGTCAAAAAGTGTATATGAACTCTTGTGGCATTCTGGAGGGAATATCTTGGAAGTTTTTTTACCAGCTACCCTTGGAATGTCACTTTTATTTCATAAGATCATTTTAGTCATAGCAGCAGGTTCCGGAACACTGGCGGGCCTTAATCAACATTCAAAATCCACTTGGCTATTCAGAAAACAGTGAAAAACGGTCTCTGACAGAAAGAGCACATCATTACAGGTTCTTATATTACACACAGTGGAGTCAGTGGAAAGACTGGAGTGCTTCAAGTCTGTTGGCAAAGCCAGCAAGAGTCCTATAAAAGAGGAAAGAAGGAATGATAGAAGGTATTCACAAAATGATTCTGTTTGGTAGAATAAGGAATTATATGACTGCCTGCTCACACAAAACCACCACAAAACCGAGTAAGTCTCCTGGTCTCTCCTACAGTGTCAAGGATTTTTAGAAGTGTAAATGGCAGTAGAATATGCTTTTGTTTATTCATATGAGCTGCTGAAGTCAATAGGACTGTACTAATATATATTACTTCTGGATATAGTTCTGAAAAATGTACATTTTTCTCTGAATTTAAAGCATGATTATCTACACAGTGCATTAGCAGGCTTAGTACCCAGAGAATTCACACTGGAGTGATGGGATACTGCTAAGAAAAATTAATCTTGTTCTTCATATCCTCAACAAATATATAGGTATAGAAAATTTTCCTATAACTATTGCTAGGTATCAGATTTTGGCATGATTTTTGTCAATTTGATTAATTACAGCACCATGGTTTATGCTGTTTAAACATTTTCAATATCATAGTTCCAGATATGAAATTTAAGAAAATATTGTATTATACTATATCTGACTTTTAACTTTACTCATTAATTTACTTCAGATTCAAAGAACTAAGAAAAAAAAAAACAAAAAGCAAAAGAGACTAGAAATAACAAATATCAATTTATTTTATATTAAATGGGTACCCATACACAAGACTTTTTTAAAAAAAGTCTCAATCCCCTTATCCCTTAACTTGTTCTCACAGCATGATCCATTACCCCTTATGGACAGTGAACTATATGTACCAGTGTATTTATTAATGTATTGTAATAGATCACCAGTCTATATTTCTTTACTGCATCCCTGGTAACATATTCAGAACATTATTTAAAGCTCATTATTCACTGAAATAACACATGCAATGCACAAGTTGGTTAGCTGTGATATTTTATTAGAGTGAGCATTTCGGGATTTTATTCTCAGTCCCTCATCAACATAAAACATAGTAAAGAGTTCATAAATCTAATTAAGAACATTAGAATAAGGAAAAATCACTGAATATTTAGTTAAGATATGCAAGCCTCATGTACAAGCAAGCCATTAGAGGCAGTCATAAATGCCAATTGAGAAGCACTCAATAACAGCTAGTTGGTGGGAGTACAACAAGACAGATACAGAGGGCATGGAAGTCTGCAAACATGGAATTGTTTTGTTTATCTGGTTGTTTATCTAGCTTTATTTTTTATTTCCCCTCCCCTTCTCACTTGAAGAAATTTTACTGGGATGCTGTTCTGGTTTGGGCTGTCATTCACTTAGGAACATAATCCTGTTGTAAATGTTATATCCAGGGCAACATCAATTTAATCTGGACCAGCACCTACCCTTGAAAATTACTAGTAGTAGTAGTACCTTTATTTTCCTTTTCCTTTTTTTCCTTTTCCTTTTGTTTTTCCTTTTCCCTTTCTGTTTCATTTCTTTTTTTTTTCCTTTTCCCTTTTCCCTTTCCCATTTTCCTTTTTCTTTTTCTACTTTAGAGATTTTTGAAAGATATTCAAGTTGTAAAAGATCTTTAAAAAAAAAAAAAAATTACTTACGTTCCTTCAAGTTTCTTGGTTGCTTAGAAGCTGCTTCAACCCAAATTCAGCAATCAGGATCCCGCACATGTGATAAAGCCCCTAAAAGGTAAAGGTTTAGTTCAGGTAGGTCTATAGATAGCTGTGCTTAAGTGAGATGGGAAGACTGGAAAGCACAAGTTAGTTACAAAGCACAGTGCTCTCCTGAAAACAAGAGAAAAAGAAGACAAAATTCACCCAAATTACTTAGCAACCTACTGGTTTAGATTTCTTTGGTAAAGGTCTGAATACTCTGCTTTGCCTCCACAGTGATTTCTCAAATCAGATTCATGCTCAAGACTTGATACCCAAAATAAAGACGCAAGAAGAAAAAAAGAAAGATTATTTGTCTGAGTCAGTGGTGAGGGCAGTCAATTGGAATGTAAGAGATTACGGCCTGTTGTTTTTAGAAATGTCTTTCAGTCATTGTTTCTCATACAGTATGTCAAAATCCTCCACTGACTTATTCTGATGTAAAGACACAAATGCAGCTCTTGTCTGACACTTTTTCCGAGGACAGAACCCACATCACTGGGCTCCCTATTTAAGAGATATAAAGAAGTTCCTTGTGTGAGGGTCATGACCAGGAAGGCAGCACTTTGTAGCTTGTTGAGCAGAGAAGAGAGAGGTATGTTGTGAGGACCTTGTTCAGGACCAGAAAGAGAAATCTAATTATTCTGGGAATGCAGGTAGCTTTTGAGTCACCTGAGCAGTAATTCTGAGTATATTTGCAGCAAATAGATGATGAGGCAAATAACAAGCTGGCAAATTACAAATTATGGTTAGTCCACTCCTACATATGAAGATGTAGGACCATGTAGATTCAGATTTTTCACTTTTACTCATTTGCTTCTTTTTCTTTGCAAGGCAGTTTCAAAGGAGTGGGGTTAGGCATACCACAGAGCAAATTTTTGATGGCAAAACAGATATAGAGTCCCTGCACCTAAGGATAAGTCTTTTCCAAATCTGAGACCTGGAAAAAAAATCTGTTCTTAAACACATCTGATTCTAAATTACTTGTTCACATTCAGAACACCTGTTATCAACCTTCTGCAACATAACACTAAATAAATGTAGTTTCAGTGCAGTCATCAGTCCTGTTGGCACTAAGATTCTTTCTTATTCAAGATCTCAGCTGTTTGATTGAATGTGTTTATCAGGCCTGGCACCCATGAGATGTAGTAGAACAGGAAATCACTATTAAGAGAGATTTAATCCTTTGCAACCAATGTGTGTGTATGTGTGGTGTTGGTTTATTTTATATGGATTTGGAGTTTGGGGTTTTGGACATCTACTTTTGGTAGCTCATAGTTCTTGAAAAAAACAAGACTGAAGTATCTTCTGCAACTGACCTAATCACAAATGCAATCATACCATTATATATATATTTTAAATTTTTACTGCACCTTATATAACAATTAAAGTGTCCCCTCAGACTGCTTCACTTCAGTCCAAGTGATCTCAGGCTCCTCTGCCTTCTTTACTCTTATTGAGTTGAAAAATAACAAACAAGTGTAAACGACACTTACAGCTCTTAATTGGTGTCATTAGCAGTTTTTATTATTCAGCAGGACAAGCAGTGGCCTTTTATTGAGAACTCAGTGATGCACATCTGCTTTGAACTCATCAGACTTAGAGACAAGTAATAAAACAGCTGAGTGAATGACTTAGGGCCATAGCCATCATTAAAGAGCTTGCAGAAGATCTATTTAATTTTGCTTAAAAAATGACTTTTGGGACTGTGATCATAGAAGGGTTAATGCTTCTTTAATAGAAGTAGATCTTGAAATAATGTTAATATATTGAATAATTAATAATAACCTAAATTTTTATTGTTTTTTATTGCCATTGGTATTTGCTATAAACTAGACCTTGAGGCAAATCAGGGGGATTAGATTTGCAATCGTACGTAAGTGATGTGGGGTTGTTGACACCACTCGGATGTAAGACTAAAGAGTTATTTGATCCATTGAGTAAGTACTGCAGAGCAATAAAATTGATGTTTGAGATACCCCAAGCCCAAAATTTCAGTCTTCAGAACACTTTGTTTAGACATGCACACTGTGGTACCAAGACGTGCGTAACCAACCAACGGTTTAGTGGCCTGGTTAGTGAGATCCATTGAGCTCCAATGGAATTCATAATGTGGGGAAGGTTCAGTCTCTTTTTTTTTTTTTTTTTTTTTTTTTTTTTTTTTTTTTTTTTTTAGTGGAAGAGTCATGTAGCTTTTCTCTATAGTTTATGAGAGATACAGCAGTGGGGCAACTGGTACCATGCGTATTTGGAAGCTTTCTTAGGCTTCTCTAGGTAACCTGGTGGAACTACCATGACAAGATTTAGGGAACTAGCAGTCTTGTTCAACTGAGGGGTCATTCATAGTCAGTCATTCATGTGCCCAGATTTGTGAACTTAAAAATAGCTTAGTCATCCTGTAAAGGCCGCCAAGGGACTTTTTCATCTCATGCTAAGCAAAAAAGACAGGTCCAATGAAACGTACTCCCGAATTGCTTCTTTTAAGTGTAAAAGGATAGGTGTCCTTCTCAGATTTGATCATCCTCTAATGTCTATAATTAGATTCTTTTTTAACAGAAAGCTCGAGAATTAGCTGCAGTTATAATAGAGATTTCTCTCAAACTAGATCAAAATATGTTTCCTACAGCTCTGAAATCTGTATCTCATTTCACCTGCGCATTTTCTACTATAGCTTCTCAGCTTTACGCACTGTTTTCTCAGTGCCTGACTTTTCCTGTGCACTAGATACATTAGCCAAACACCTAATTCTTCATGTTATTAAGTGACAACCTCTAAAATTTTTATGGAGCTAATCCATACTCTGGTAGTGGGGTTCAGATAAATAGGGTGTAGAGAAAAAAACTCAGAATTGGTGAATTCCTTTAAAAACAAGAGAAGTGAGTGAAATTTAGTTCAATCTGCTTAACACAATGGTCCAGTGTAACTATAGCGAGATATGAATAAAAATGAACTGACAAAGACCCCCCAAAACCCCTGCCAGAAATCTTAAGAAAAGTTGTCTCATCTCTTTGGAGCTATACAATGTAGCAGATAAATTACTGCTTAATCGTTCATTACTGTGTTAACTGTCAGGGTGCTAACTATTGTTCCATATGAAAAATCCATGTTGAGAATCCAGCTCAAAAAAATCTCTGAGAGTTCTTTAACGAAAAGGAAACATTTGTTAAGCAGAAATGCTTTGTAACTCACATATTACTTGCCAAGAAAAACCCTGCTCTGGAGCAGCTAATTTGTAGTGATGTCAGGCTGGGATTTTCAAAGGTGCCTAAAGAAGTTAAATGACTGGCTCCTATTGACTTTGCAGCTACAAACCTGATCAGACCTTTTATACTGCTTTCACTTTAATGGGGAAGAAGTGAAGGAAAGAGTTGGCTAATAGAGGGAGTAAGAGATTTACTTTTCTTGGAGCTCCACACAAAGATTTTTCTCAGTGGATCAGCAAATGTATTGTTATTAATAGCAATAATAATGATACCTACTTATTCACTCTATAGGAGTCCATTCAAAATATCTCATAGAAAATCATGGTTATCTTTATTTTGTAGGTGAAAAAATGCAATCTAGGTCAACAAAGCTCAGCTACTTCTCTACAGTTGCCCCCCTGTGCATGTACCAGCAACTCTTACAGTGCAAAATTGCAGCACCAGGACTTAGCTATAGGTAACTTCTTCAGGCATTGATGCCCTTGGTCAAGGTTACTCAAAGATATACGACACATTCATAATGAAATGATGGATTTGACTGGGTCCCAAACCAGAATCCCACTAGCTTTTTTCTTTGGGGAGCCTGATGATAAAACAAGACCATCCTTACACTTGGCACCAGGCTACCACATGGCTCATACTCAGTTAAGCACCATATTGATCTATTTTTAACCTCATAAATAAGAGGTGTTAGAATTCACAGTTACTCTTTGAAGGATGATGAATTTATGACAAAACTATATGAAAAAAAAAAAAAGGAGAAAAAATGGAATGTTATATTGCTTCAAACTTTAACTTGAACCCATTAGAAAATAATAAAAAAATATTCTTGTGATCACTTTATGACAAAAATTTCATTTCTGAATGAGTATGAACTACTATTTTTGAGAGGAAAAAATCAAATACACTATTTCTAAGTTATTTGGCTGAAAATGGGTCCCATTTTGAAGTCAAAGTTTTGAGACCGTGACAAAACCAACATTTGTAGATGTTTTTGAAACTAAAATGCTTTTCTCTGAAGACTTGAAAGAACACAGATTTACTCTGGAGAATGTGTTTTTGTAACATTATTATTCCTCTATTTCTACTGGTTTTAATGAAGGAATCAAATAAAGTATTGTAGTTTGTTTTTTATTCATCTCTCCTTGGCATTAGGTCAGCAACAAGTTGAAGTTGACTTGTCCTAGAGAGTAGTTAGTGAAGAAGAACAGGTATGTCTGGAGAGGAGTTCAATTTTTATCTGGGCTACTCATACAGCTTAGAGAATTGATTTTTTTTTTTTCCTCTTTAGTGGATGGAGGAATTTAATGCAATGTACTCATCCCAATAAACTGTAAAATGTTTCTCTTTCTTATACAGAAATTGTTCATTTAGCAATTTGAATAAGTTTTTGCTTAAATAGTATTTTTTGTACTAAAGAATTTGTATGACTCTTAAGAAAATGTTGACATTCAATTTTTCAAACTTGTTGTTGCTGTTGCATGTACCTAAACATGTTCTTCCGTTTCTGGACTTAAGTTTCTTTATCCTTTTTTAGGATGTAATTCTTTTTTCTCTTTAAATGTCCAATTTTTTATAAACTCACACACATGAACACAAAGCTTACTTACAATAACAGTAATGATCATCCACATATGGAAACCATTAAAAAATTAATCTTTTGTGTTCTTGAGAACCAGCTTATTTCTCCTGTTGATTCAGGTACAAACAGTTTCCAACAACGTATTTCATCCCCAGATGCTCCTTTCTCAACCACTGCAGACAACAGCACAATCCTGCTCATCCCTTCCCTATAATCCCACTTTCTGCCATCCCAGAAACACCTGGATGAAGGAACCACAACAGACCATGTAGAAAATCCTTGTCCCAAGGCAGGATCAACAAAACGTATATAACAAAACATATACTCCAAGAAGACATTATTAAGCTAAATTTCCTTCTTGCTATTAGTATGTTTCCACATGGATTTATTGATGTGTAAATAAGGATCATATATCTGCTGCTATTCTCCTCATAGCCACCAGTAGTGTATGACGCTTTTCTGGACCAGGCTTTTTGGTTTTGTTTTCATTTGATTTTTTTTTTTTTTTTTTTTTGGCTCATGAGACTTATAAGAAACAGGTATCTACAGGCTGGCTACCTCCCCATCAGCCTAAATACAACCTGGTCAATTGGTTCATATGTTTCTAGGAGAATTAAAGACATATCTCTATAGAAAACTAAAATAGCAACAATGAAAATGCCAGAAAAGCAACGTTAACAGTGTACAGCAGTAGTCAAAGCGTTTCTTTAATGACATGTTACTTTAATTATTTCCTTTTTCTTTTTTTCTTCTTAGTAAATTAATTTCTTCCCCAACAAAAAATCAGGCAGATCTATATCCATTAGAAAGCCATATTCACCACATTACATTTGGATATAGGAAAATGGTTGAGGGAAGCACAGTTTATGTAATGTAAAATGTTTTATGTGATGCCGTTCAAGGCAAATGAAGTTGTCGCAGAGATGAAGACTGGAAGAAAAAATAAAAATAAAACACATAGTGGTAAATGCTGAAAAAGCTGGATTCCTTTTCACTGCTTACCATTAAGGCAGATTACTCTGTATTAATTGGGAAAAAAAAAAAAAAAAAAAAAAATATATATATATATCAAGGCATTTCGTCAACATAGGCAATTCTTTAGAAATTATAGGTAAACACAGTATGAAATAAGAGTTCATTTTTCTGTCCTGTATTTCACGTACAACTTAGTTGATTGTTTTAATTTACATGTTTTCATATTGCATCAGTCAAGAAGCACAGGACAAAATATACACAACACCAATGAGAATCTGCAATGACTGGCTTGATTTGATTACTGACTAATTACTGATTAAACTTATATACTGTTTTGGATAATATTTACTGTATAAATCTGAGGTATAGTGCTGGTTTTCAACATGTGTGCAGTCCCTGGGGAACAAATAATGAAGCCCACACATATCAGCTGCATCCTCAGCCAGTTTGAGGTTTATGGTTTCAGATATTGCCCAATAGAACTGTTCTCATAAAATCAATGAAATGAAAACACTTTTAAAATTTTCTTTCCCAGGGAAAGTAAGAGGAGAGGAATTCATTAGATATTCCACATGTACGTAATATTGCAGACTCCAGAGAAAAACAAAGAAATTATGACGCTGTGTAATTATGTTAATACTCTTAGCAGAGTATGGTTTCCTACTCAACTGATCAGTTTGGTTATGCTGCATATACCCAGAGTAAAAAAACAGACCAAAAAAGCAACAAATGGAAAACTTTCCCCTCCCCAACCCTCTCTAATGAATTTGTGAACCGAATGGAGAAAATGAATGTAGAGAAAACATAATTTTCTCCACTTTATTGATGAACATGCGTTAGTAGGCAGCAAGATTGCAGATGCTAGTCCATATCGAACCCAGAATTCTGAATGGCTATCATCTGTTGTCTTACCTAAAAGAAAAGCCTTCAAATTTGCAAATTGCCATCAAAAACACCATGGGCTTCCAGTGAAAGACCAGAAGTTGAGGCTTATCCTTGCCCACCAAGTGTTCTAACCACTTAAGCCTCTAAATATCAGCTGTTTCCAGATTCATGCTGATTACAGAGTTATTGTTCCTTGGCTGGTTAACAAAGGGTGATCTTGCAAATGGTCCCTGGCTGCTCTCCCTGGAAGTTGTGTGCATGTGTGTTTGTTCTCCATGTCCTTAGACAGCAACAAAGCAATTCTATTGCAGTGGGAACTAGTTCAGAAGCCATTAAGTATCAACATGAGGATCTACTCAGATGGCTAAATTTGCTATTAACAGCACAACAGAGATTGAAGCAGCCCCAACAGTAATGCTAGATGGCAAGCGGCACCAGAGGTAGCATAACTACCACAGTTGTAAAAATGATGGGCAAGGGACAGGAGTGACAGTACGGGGTATCATTACAGTGGCTTGATCAGATGTGACTGAAGATGTAATGACATGATCTCTTTGTTACCATGGATGGAACAAAGACATCTCGAGACAGGTGTCTTTTCACTCAATTTTTGCCTTTCCTTTCCTTTTCTACAATGTTAAAGGAAACAGCTGGTAGCCCAGCACTGGAAGCAGTTTGGATTCTGCTGGGACAACCTCTTGATCTGATTTTTTTGTTAATTATCAAAGAGCTAGGAGCCCTTACTACATCCCTCTTCTCCAGGGAATACTGCAACTCACTTATGTAGCTCACATGAAAGGTAAATTCTTCCAGTGAAGACACCTTGGTTTGTAACTGTTAATACAAAGTCATCTGAACAATTACCATTTCAAAGTGTATAACAATGTGTCATTCAATATAGCATATATTGCATGTGACAACAGGATGTGACTGGGATGGTAGTGTATAGAAACCTTAGAAATGATCAGTGAGGGGGTTCTGACCAGCATTTGTTTGTCACATCATGATGAAATATTTCCCATTTAAATTCTGTTGTGTTCATGTAAGAAACCCTTTTTAAATCATTAGGACTCAGTAATTTTGTATTTAAGAATTTCAAAGAGCTGTCTCAGGTGCTACCCAAACCATTAAATCCAGTGTTTAAAACTTCAGGACATGCTTGAAGTGTAATGGAAAAAATGCATAGTAACAAACTTTTTAAAGGAAGAATAAATAGGATAATCCAAGCAATTACGAGTTTCATTTATATTTGAAGCAAAATGATGGACCATTTGAGACAAGCCTGAATTAACAATGAATTAAAGGAAAGTAATGTATTAATGGCAGTGAATTTGTACAGGTTGGAAATAAATCTTTTCAAAGCAGCTCATGTCAATGCTTTGATGAGAGGACTGATTCAATTCGATAAAGTAATAAAAGTAGAATAATAATGTAACTCCTTTAAAGAAGTTGACTGGTACACAAGAAACTAAAAATAAAAAAAATAGGCCCCATATTTTTGCCAATCACATTGAATTATTAAAGAAATGGTTGATAACTATGCCCCACAACATAACAGCAAATTGGGAATTAATACTAATAAGGTGGTTTTTTGACTAGGGTCTCCCTGGGATTGATTTTTGACTCTATGCTAGTAAACATTTTATCAACAAGGTGGAAGAAAACATAAAATCATTACCAGCAAAGCTTGGAGTTGATACAAAAGCTAAAGGAATGATAAACAATGAAGAATACAAGCCAGCGGTACACAGTGCTCTCTGTCTCCAATAAACAAGGGACAAGGATACTACTAGACTCAGATATATGAACAAGTTATTCTGGCATCACACATAACAAGTCAGCTGATTCATGAGAACTATCCATGGGAGTAGTCTACCTTGCAGAAAATCAAGGCTGTTCAAATTAGTTTAGCTCAGTGAAAAGCGGGCTAAGCAAACTCAGCTTATCTTATGTTTAACCCAGATTTATTGTACACAATGGAACAGACAGTAGAGATCAGCTGACATGCAATAATAGGTTTTGTGTCTAGGCCTAGTTTTTATTTTCAGTGTGGTTAATAACAAGTAATAGATTTAGGAGCAAAGCATGTTTGTCACACTTACAAAGTGGGGAAATACCGCAGTAAAAATATAAAAAATAAAGATAATAATATTTCAGAGCTAATCTAGTGGACAAGATTAAAAAAAAAGAGAGTGTAAGTTTAGAGTAGGCACATTACATTTTTATGGTGAGAGTAATTGACGGTAAGAATGACAAGATTTATATTGGATTCTCCATTGCTGGAATTTTTTTAACAAGATTGGATTTTGTTTTCTGTAAAACATTATTCTCTTCAAAGCACTGGTATTGACTTGAAGGAGGAATTAAAAATTCTGGGTTCTGTGTTATGAAGAAGGCTGAACTAGAAAAACTCAGTGATATCTTCTCACTTCAAAATCTAAGAGTCTTATAAGGATTCACCAGTGATTTTTCTGCTGTGAAGTAGTTGATTAAAATAGGTGGATAATGAGGAAAGACAGCATCTGCATTCTCTGAGAAGTCACAAGTGCTATAGTGGTGACATGGAACTATGTAAAGCTTTATTTGCCATTGCAATTAACTGAAGTGAAAATAAATGACAGAGAGGACTGCTTTCAAATAACTTGTGATTTGGTGTCTTGAGAAATGCAGGCTTTATTCTAGGATATTTAATTCCTTATCTGCCCCCATGAAAGATTAAAAATCCTTCCTTTGTAGAAATGTATTGATAAAAAGGATATAAATCATAATCCCATCTGAGGAAAAAAAAAAAAAAGTGGTCTTGCTATGGTATTAAATTCCAGTTTTATATATATATATAAAGACAAAAGTGTATCAATATTATTGTGTAATTATTACTGTCATTGCTACATATATTGATCTTATGTTGCCCCACTAAGCATCTTTCTTAGACAAAACTAAATTATTAATTGTGTTTGCTTTTGGACTTTGAAGTGAAGAAACCTCTGAAAACTCAGTTTGAACAGCAGCTCTGATGTCATACTTATTTACAGATTCCTAAAATGGTGAATTGTTTTCAGTTTGTGCTTCCATCAAATTAGGAAGTGCTTGTAGGAAAAGAGACCCATTCCACCTGATGTTTCTTGTCAGTCTTGTTTGCTTCCTCTGTAACTGATGGAGAAACAAGGACATCTCTTGTGCCTGACTTGCAACCATCAGGTGACATGAATCAGCCCTTAAATATGGTTAGCTTTGTTTTCTGAAGAGGAAGTTTACAAGATTAACAAGAGGAAGATGCTTAGTTTAGCTGTCTTAAAAAAAAAAAACAGACCCACATAAACCCACAAACCAAACCAAAACCAAACCCACTTAAAAACACTTAGCTGTCTTTGTTCTGACAGATTGTAATTATTCTGTCTCTTTAACAGTTGGGCCCATGAGAAATTTGCAAGACACTGATGCCTTCAGGTCAATGACAGTTGTCTCAGCCAGCATCCCTTACACAGTTACATCCAAGGGTCTTTGTTAAAGCAGGAGCTACATTAAAAAAATTATGGTTTTTATATGTGAAAGAGAGATGGCAACATGAAAATAGTTCTGCAGATGGACAGATATATGATCAGTTGGCCCTTAGTATGGCATTGAAGCAAACTAGCAGAAGAAAAATTTTGAAGGGGTCTCAGAATTTCATGTCAATTTCCATAAGTTTATCTTTCCAGTGGAGTTCTGTTGTCTTTCCCTGCATTCTGCGGAAAAATATTTTTCATTGCAGTACATATATTTTCTAATATGTGTCTTAAGAAGAATATTTTTGTGTTTTTATAAAGTATATTTGCACCTAGTTTAATTCTTTTTTTAAAATAAATAACCCACACACTTCTAAATGTTGAAGAATATTTAAAATGGTTCTTATCACTTATATTATTTTCCCTTTTTAAATTTTTTTTTTAAATGAAAATAAAATAAAATATTTCTTCACCAGCACTAACAAAATGCCCGACAGGTCTGGGACAGGATGTCACAAATCAACTTCCACAGCTAGGAATGGACTTATGAACCTATTAAACTCACCATCTCTGGCTTTGAAGCAACAGTCATCATCATTAATTGTTATTATTGCACTCCTTGACATTTTCAAGGGAAAAAAAAGGCACAAAGGATTTCATGAGAGCCATTACTGGTCACCTTAAGACAGAAGGGCTGCTTTCACTTTATTTAATTAAAATGGTTCTAAAAATCAGCAAAATACAAGACCTGCAAGCAAATCAAATCCCACTTTTCATTTGCCTATAAATCCTGGGATCTCTTTTAAAAAAAAATTGTAACATCTCTTAGTTTTTTGTGGGTTGTTTTTTCTTTTTTATATTTTTACAGACAGAACAAGGAATTTGTCCCTTACTGGGACTTCTAGACTGAATCACATAAGAAGACTAGATTACAAAAGAAAAGATTCAAAATAATTCTTTTCCATAGTATTGAAATCTTTTTATTTTGACTTTGAAATGCTCTGATGTTAAAGGGGTTTGGCATTTCCAAGATATTTTCCCTAGAAAACTCTGGATTTCCTACATATACTACTGGAAACAGAACCCAAAAAGCCATTTATGTACTTCAGCCAATGTAATGATAATATTCAGAAATTGAATTTCCTCTTACAATTTACCTTTAAATAGCTTGTTCCTGGCTAATGGTTTCTGAAAATTATGTAATATTGTTCAACAAAACTAGAAAATGAGCTTTTGATGCAAAATGTTTTCAGCAGGTCTGTTGCTCAAATCATTTTTTTAACTGCCCAAGTTAGTGAACAGCTAGATAAATTTTCATGGTTGTGTCCACACATCAGGGAACATCCACAACTCAGACTCAACCCTCTTTGGGTTTTCAAGTGGGTATATATGAAAATTTATCATCTTCAGCTTATTATATTATCAATGGAGAGAGGAAAAGGCAGCAGAGAAAGAGACACTTCAGAGACTGAATCTTATCTGTAATGTTTTATTAAAGATATTTTATGAAAAATTGTATTAAATTTCCAGTTAATCACACTTTTAAGACTGAAGTTCTTTATTATAGCTTTTTGCATATTTCAAAAACTTATGTAGAGTTTCTCATGAGAAAGTCCTGTCTGCTGACTTTCTACTTGTTTTGCTAAAAAAAAAAAAAAAATAGGGAGTAACAGGTTTATTCTTTGTTCTTACTGTTCTAATAACTCACAGACTTCTCAAAGTTTAAAACTGCTGGCTATAAACACTGAAAAAAAAACATTTTTAAATCACTGATCTGATTTTGTTCATTGATTGATCTCCTCTTACCATAAGAGACAGAAAAGACTCATTAAACCATACAGTTTGTCTCAATACCAAGCCAAGATTGATTGATCCCTACATTGCATCGCTCAGGCATTTTTGTGATGAAGCACACCCAGTTGTGAAACTTGCCATGGCCAGCATATCACAATCATTATGATACATTGCATATACTCCTGCAATTGTTTATAACACTACATTTTCACACTGCAAAAGCAAAGCAATCCCAGAGTGCTTCTCATCCACCTGAACCCGACTAGACATTCCATAGCTCGTTTTCTTCTTTTTGGAAACTGAAGCGTAGGGTGAGCGGGAGCAAGGTGAAGTGTTACATGCTGATGTCCTCTTTCTCTGGAAAAGAAAGACATTGTCCTGACATGCTCTTGGCTTTTCCGTCTTAACTAGAGTTGCAATTACCTGTGACGTGCTAGAACAATGTGGTCTCAGCCTGGGAATATACCAGACAAAGCTTAAAATATTCAAATTAAAAATGCTGAGTCCCAATAAATGACAGCATGCTATTTTTGTAATCATTACTTTATACTTCATGAAGTTCAGAAAAGGAAACTCATGTATAATTTTGTGGAAAATATCAACTTATGAAAGCAAAGATTATCATTCCTATTTCTACTAAAGATTTTCCCACCTATCCTGAGGAGTCAAAAGCCTGTGGTGAACTAAATGTGAATTTCTACTCCCTCTTTTATGTTTCTTGTGTATTCACGTTGTAGTAAAATCAGAAGTCTGCTCCTTGCCAGACTGTTTCAGGTCACAAAACAGCAACTTCCTCCTGTCCTTCCCAGTCTGAATATGTTTTGCTTCCTTCCTATGTGTGTACATTTGCATACAAAATTGGTAAGGCACTAGGTAGGATATTATGTGTCTGGGATGACCTGAAGTCTGAAGTGGAATGAAACACGAGTTCTTCTCATTGAACACACTGACCTCAGTGGGATGTATTTTGTAAGTAGTTTTTTTTTCTTTTACAGGAAGATTACATGACCACTATACCCTAATAAAACCATTTTATTGAGGGGAAAGCAACCAAGCAATGAAATTCAGACTGATGTACTGCCTCGGGCCCATTGTCAAATCTGGATATGTAAGTGTCCATTTCCGGATGTGTGTCTCTGTAGGAAACAGATTCAGTCTTGCACAATTCCAAAGTTTCACTGCACTGGCAAGTGCAGAGGAAGTTGTGGAAGTACTTGCATCCTCTTCCCTTCACCTGCCAGGTCTAAATTCTGTAACCAGGATGTTAAATTTTGATGTCAGTAATGGAGAGCCCTATTTCCAAAGATTTCTGATGGTGCAGAACTCCTCTTTGTTTGGGGTGACAGTTTCTTAGCAACAGCTATTAGTGAGCAGCTGCAGACCCAATCAAATGGTGAACTTGGACAATCTCTTTTGTACACGTCTTGAAGAAAAATCCCTTGCTCAAGAATATAAAACATATTGACAATTATACACTAGCCCCGAATATAACTTTTCCCTGCAGTTCTACAGGCAGGTTAGCTGCACTGAGCAGTCAGCCTGCACACATGGAAAAATCAATTTCATAAGAGATATATCTTCATGTGTCATAATCCAGTGTATGATAGTGGCCTTTTACGTCTATTTAGCTTACAGCAAATTTAAAACTATCACCAATCCTGGTGATATTAGCAGTCCAATAACTCAACAATTAAACAAATTTCTCTCTGTCTCTCTCTCTCTTTTTCTTCGCTGACTGACTATAATAATCTTCCAGGAATGACCTTGAGAGATTGGATATTCTTCTTGGTTTAAGTGCCATTAGCAATAATTTTTTCAGAAAGCAAGCTACTTAGGTAGTTGGCAAAAAAAGTGCCGATAAAAATCTACTCTTGGCTACTCAGTAAATTGCATTGCACTATCTGCTTGCCAGCTGAGGGTGAAGAACATTGTATATTAAAAGATTTTCATTGTGTAATAATGTGAACACCAGCAGCAGTAATTATAAAATCAATAATTCGTAATAAATATGTCCTCCTTATATAATTACTAAATGATTGCAAAACCAATATTATGCACTAGTTAGAATGGAAAAGGTTGCTGCTAAAGACTTTCTATATTACACATTATTGTTCAACTCTTAAACACCCTTGGTCAAATGAAGCATAACTTCAGCCTCATCAGAATTAAGCTAAATGCTATTTCAGTTTGATCTCCTTAAAAAGTATTTGATTCATGGAAAAACTAATTACCAGATTAAAGTGCGACAAAAAGTGACTTAAATGCAAAGTGTTAAACACCATTTATCGTGAGCTGGGAAACAAAAGGAATATAGTTTCTGTCCTATAAGATTGTAAGTGTTTAGATATTTTTTTATTATTATTTCTTTTCTTTCTTTACCTTCTAGATGAGTGTTTTGATTCCCCAGGAACACCAATAAACTTCAATATATCATTTCTATCTCTCTTCACATTTTCACAGGCTTTTCTTTTTGCTTCAAGTGATAATTTTTGCAGCTGGGATGAGAAGGAAGTTTGGCCTTTTGTGGGTTTCCCATCTTTCAGGGTACTTAAATTCAGGAAAGGGGTCAAATGTTTTATTATTTTAGTTGTATAAATTGCTTCTAGGGCTATCAGGAGAGCCTAAAAGCACCATAAGCACAAACGCAAAGAAAACAAGCTCAAATGTGAATTCCGAAGCACTTTTGTATGATACAGCTGCCCTACTCATCACAGTTCCACCCTAAAGAAATATCTTCTACATATACAAAGGCTTGAAGTTTAGAGAACAACGCCTGTTATGAGAAAAAATATACATGTACAAATGTATACACAGAATCTCAGAGGATATAGGCAGGTCACTGAACTCCAAAAACTGCCTTGCTTACATTTTTTGAAAAAAAACACACCTATTTTTCTCATCTTATTTCTGCATTTTTGTGTTCTTATTTTTCTGACTCTCGAAGAAAGTTTCATCTCACTAGCTATGGCTCTCTGTAGTGTAAAGGTCTGTGTCTGAGCTGATCACCCCAGTCCCCATATCGTAGCAGTAAGTGACAAAAATAGGTCCTTTTAGTGTGAAGTCTTATCCTGGATATAATATCCAGTAGGGACCAGATGAATTGAATCCTAAAATTGTTTATTTCTCTTCATAAAAGAGTTTAATGTGGCTAATTCAGATGTAGATTTCTGCATTCTAAGTGAATCCCATGCCTTGCATCTATTTGAAGTGTTTTCCACAATACAATCATAACTACTTGCATAACAGAATCTATTTTCTTTGTCAACCATGTCCCTGTATGGGTGAGAGTTGAATTTCTAGTGCCTTTGTCATGAGCTATTCCTTTCCGACTCCTCCAAATGGTATCCACCTATCTTCTGCTAAGGTCTTTGTTTGCCTTTGTGTGGAAACTCATGATAAAAATACCCTTTGGTGAGCAAACTCCATGTGCAAATATAAAAAGCTCACATTGTTTCTGAACCTCGACTAGACAAATATATACAATGGAGGCTATTAAAAGTGAGTAAAAACAGGACAGTATCCAACAATAAAACAAAATTCATTCTTGAAAGCAAACCACTGAAAAAAGAGGAAGTCTTGCTGCCAGACTCCCTCCTCCTCTCCTCTCCTCTCCTCTCCTCTCCTCTCCTCTCCTCTCCTCTCCTCTCCTCTCCTCTCCTCTCCTCTCCTCTCCTCTCCTCTCCTCTCCTCTCCTCTCCTCTCCTCTCCTCTCCTCTCCTCTCCTCTCCTCTCCTCTCCTCTCCTCTCCTCTCCTCTCCTCTCCTCTCCTCTCCTCTCCTCTCCTCTCCTCTCCTCTCCTCTCCTCTCCTCTCCTCTCCTCTCCTCTCCTCTCCTCTCCTCTCCTCTCCTCTCCTCTCCTCTCCTCTCCTCTCCTCTCCTCTCCTCTCCTCTCCTCTCCTCTCCTCTCCTCTCCTCTCCTCTCCTCTCCTCTCCTCTCCTCTCCTCTCCTCTCCTCTCCTCTCCTCTCCTCTCCTCTCCTCTCCTCTCCTCTCCTCTCCTCTCCTCTCCTCTCCTCTCCTCTCCCCTCCCCTCCCCTCCCCTCCTCTCCTCTCCCCTCCCCTCCCCTCCCCTCCCCTCCCCTCCCCTCCCCTCCCCTCCCCTCCCCTCCCCTCCCCTCCCCTCCCCTCCCCTCCCCTCCCCTCCCCTCCCCTCCCCTCCCCTCCCCTCCCCTCCCCTCCCCTCCCCTCCCCTCCCCTCCCCTCCCCTCCCCTCCCCTCCCCTCCCCTCCCCTCCCCTCCCCTCCCCTTCCCTGTTTTCCTTTCTTTTCTCTTTCCCTTTCCTGTTTCCCTTTTACTCCTTTTTCCCCTTTTCCCCCCTTTCCCCCTTTTTCCCTTTCCCTCCTCCCTTTCTCACCTCACCTCATCTCACATCTAGCTAGGCTGGGACTGTCTCATACCAAGAAAATACTGGGGATGCAATATTAAATTATCACCTGTGTTAGTCAAAAAAGAAACTGCTTTGATGAGACTGGTTTTGTCACAGGGTTCTGGTTAGGTATTTTAGAAGTTTAGAAAGCCCTAATGATTATTGCAGCTGTTAACCACTCAGCAAGTTTAATATAGTTGGGGTTGTGCTAAGCCTCTCAGGTAGAGAAGATGTTATCATTCCACTTTGCATTTGGGACATGGAGATTTGAAAAGATTTGGAAATGTATTCAGACTGGTCAAGTAGAGATGCTTAAGTTAGACACTGGGACTCCTCTGAAGTCCAAGTTCAAGCCAGCTCTGTGGCTCCAAGTGGCTCTGTGTATGCAAGACCCTGGCTTCCTGCGTTACCAATGAAGTCAAGTAGTCAGAATCACGTTAACCACCTGAACTGTGCCCAGTGTACTTACATGAGGACAGTAAGGCCTCTGCAGCAAATGCAGCATTACATCCAGCCCCTTGGTCCTGCCAGCTTCCATTCTTCAGTGGAATCAAGGTGAAATAAGGGTTAGGATCTCTGCCATGGTTAATTCATGCCTTTTGGGTTTCAGGTATTAACTGATCACTTATTTCTCTCACGGATTCTTGAAACATTAAATTATATAGAAAGCAATGTTTCTTTTAAGAATTGATCTGGCAAGAATCCAACATTCGAGGGAGAAAGTGGGTGCAAGTGATTTAAAACTGAACTTCCCTGGAATCCACAGAAATTATTAATGCCTTAGTCTCACGGCCATCTATAACATCGATATAGATATAGGTCTGTTAAGATTGTTACCTTGCTTCTCTCTCTGGTGTAGTTAGATGATTTCCATACTAAAGTTACCCATGATGACTTCTCATCAATAAAATTCAGGATTTCCTTATAATAACACTTTTTCTAAGTACTTCACCATATCAACACCTTGATGCAGTGGGCCAGAGCTGTAATTTTCTGTAGTCAGAATGGAAAATGCGTACGGGCATGGGCAGGTGTCTAGATGAAGAAAAAGCAAGGTGGTGTAAGAAGACAGCTTTTACTGAGACAACAGAAGGATGTTCCTTGTCCTGAATCATGTGTTCTTGTGGCCAGCGGTAAATTTTTTGGTAGGATTCAATACTGGAATTACAGTTCCTAAACTGTTAAGTTACCTTTGGACTCATAACTTCTGCAGAGCTTTCATCAGTTATGGGAAGTTCAACAGAACATTCAAGACTTAGGTTGAAGACTTTTTCAGTTGCCTTTCTGCATCCAGCGATTTGCACCAGATCTTGTGGAGAGAACATTCAGTGGAATTTGTCAAGAAAAGCCATCTTGGATCCCTCATCCAGTCATGACGGCAATAAAGGCCTCCACATTTCTGTTGCAGGTTACACTGTAAAACTGCAATATGAAGGTGCAAGAGTTATGTCTGAGTGAAAGCACAGATTGACTAGGTTGGCTTAAGGGAATTTACCTCCCTACTCCATTAGCTCCACTCACTGCAGTGTAGTTTGTCAAGGATTTATGAACATACAGAAGCCTCATCAGAAAAGACTTATGATCCCTGTGCCACATCCATGCGCCACTGAGCCAACGTGTGCATGTGCAGTGTGTCTGATGTATTCAGAATGCACCTGATTTATTGTATGTTCTTTCATATTTTTCTCTAGCATTTCTCCATTATTCAGATCAAGTCTCTATTTGCCCTTACCGATATGCACTTGTGTATTTTGGAACAAGCAGAACATTGACACTGTAAATAGAAAAGGCTGGTTGAAATTCTGTTCCAGGTATCAGCTGGAAATTAAGATAACATGACCAAAGTTGTTCCTCTGGACAAAAATGGTAATATTATATTTGGGAAAAATATAATTTCTTCCTTTTTTTCTTTTTTCTTTCTATTGATTATGTTTAAACAGGAAAGAAATGGCACTTTAACAGCAACTGCGTATTGATATTTGCATCAAAGAGAGCAGACACAAAGAAACCATGAAGTTCAGGCTGTAGGATTATAAAATGTGAGGCCATATAATACAATGGAAAAATATACAGAAAATTGCACTTTATAAGCAATATCTGTAGAAATATGAACACATAACAACACATACTCTAGTAATACCAATGCCAGAAAGGAAGGATGTATCAAATTTAAAATATTTTCACTCATCTTCAGTTCCCAGTTGTTAAGGCTAGAAAAGCACTTCTGTGACCCCTTCAGGAAGAAGAAAAGAGAGTTGTAACCTGTGCTTATCACCAGGTACGGCTTTTGTGCAGTGATATCTGTCAGCCATCACTTCAGTTAAGGTGGGTTGTGCACCAGGTTTATCACAGAGTTGTGTCACTGTTGTCAGCTAGACCACAGGAACATGCAGATGGATCTGGATGCCAGTGCTTTACAAACCTGGGCACTACAGAAAGAAATTTAGGAAAAATTGTAATATGGGAGAAAGAGGAATATAGGGTCATAGAATCATGGAATCATGGAATAGCTTGATTTGGAGGGACCTTCAAAGACCTTCCAGTCCAAACACCCCACAATAAGCAGGAACATCTTCCACTAGACCAGGCTGGGCAGAGCCCAGTCCAACATTTCCATGAGAGTTTGCAGGCACGAGGCAATCTCAGCCCTGTCTTGGGCAACTATGGTAGCCCCTTAACTCCCTGATTCTGTGATGCTCCCCCTGTTCCCTCCCTAGCCCTGGCCACTCCCTCAGTTTCTCCCTACTTGCTCCTGTACCCCAACCCCGCCCAGGGACCGCCCCTGGGCCCCTGACAAAACCACCCCACACCCAGACCTTGTCTCTTTCTCTGCCACCAAGGGCAGTGGGACAAGATGTGTTTAAAGCCATCTCAGACCTTCATGAGAGACCCTTCTCTACCTTCTTTGCCATCCACTGCGTTGTAACGCTGCTGGCTGCCGGGGCCAGATCACAGGGCTGTCCCAAATGGACTCTGGGATGCGATTAACTGCATGGCCCTGGGAAACCCTCGCTGAGCTCCCAGGCAGAAGCAGCCTGCGAGGCAGAGTCCAGTGGTTACAACAGGAAACTCTTGTGTACAGAGTGGGAGTGGTCAGTAAGGGCCTTTGCAAACCTCTGACAAAGCAGTTGGGTTGCCACTGCATGTAGGAGACAGGTACTAACTTCCCATCAGCTTTTAAGAAGAGACAAGCGTGTATGTTTCATTTGTGTCTTTAAAAATCACTTAATGGCCCTTTTAAAAACTCAGGCTTAAAATTTAGATGCTGGGATATATCAAGTGCTTGCACCACCAGAAAGAGACCTTTCCGTAGATATTCTGAAAATGCCCCTCTATACCACCTCAATCTCAGTTTAGTAGGGGTTGTCACTGGTAAGGATGATGATAGCTAATGATGATGATGATGATGATGATGATGATGAATATAAAAGAACTGTGGCTTTCTGTAGTGGCTAGTCTAGAACATACCTGCACACAGTATCTAGTAAAAAGCCAAACAATGAGATGGTAATAGGGGAGCGAGGACATGTTTTGATAAGGAGGTTAAATTCTACATTGCTTGACCATGTATGTTTGTGGAATTGTTAATAATGCTGTTATTTGTGTGATTTAGCTATGAAAGACACACAAAGCAGAAATACGAGAGATCCCTACCAGTTTTGTCATCACTTAAAAGCCAGCGCAGCTTAGCAAGTAGGAAGCTCGGGCTCTGTTTGTGTGAGGGGAATGTGGTTTCTCCTCAGGAGGAATAGGAAGACAGGTCAGGAGTCAAATGGTGCATGACCCTTGATTCCACTTGACATAAAAGAGGAGAGTTGAACTCCCCTGCAGCTCACTGTACCCTCTACTGTATCTATTTCTTTTTTTGAATAGTGCTCCTGGAGGGATTCTAGCAGAGATGGAGAAAATTTGAATTTTTTCTGATCTTCCCAGTACACCCAGTAGTTTAAAATCTAATTATGAATTAGACTGACCCAGAGCAATGTTTTCAGAAGCATCTAGTCAGCTTAAGAGAGAAAAAAAAAATCTCGAATTAAAATGCAATGTAAGTATCTGGGAGCCTAAGTTCCTTAGGATTTCACTTTTAAAAAATCAGGCTTATTTTAACTTTCTCTACCTCACTGTATCTAATTTCAGCTTGAAGTTATCTCAACCCCACTACTTGCATTTACTATTAAAAAACATATTTTGAAGAGGACCAAAAGACTAATTTTTTTTGTGCTTCTTTTTCTCCAGTTCTTTTTCAATATTTTATAATTTTTAAACATTTTTCTTAAAAAAAAACCCCAAAACCAAAAAACTATACAGTTCTTTTCCCCTACATCAATGATGTTTTTTAGCTCTTCACCTATAATTCAATTTAGGCTTAAGCTCATTTTTTTTTTTTCTTTCAGTTAATGCTCATCTTGATAAACTCCTAAGGGCCAACTCCTAGGAGAGCTTTGTTAAATCTAATTTTATTAAAACTTAGGATATGAAAACCTTGTTTGCATAATAATCTATATTAAATATTTCTACTTTTTTCTTTGGAGACCTCATTTATAATCGTTCTATTTTTTCCCACTTTACTTTTCAAACTATAATGTGAACCAAATTTTGCAGGGCAACAAAATCTAGCTGTGTTGCAGAACTAGACTTCACTTATTATGAATTTTGCTGCAACTTAGTAGGAATTGTGATGGACGTTTTGTCATGTCACTGTGTGATACTGTGAAATGCAATAAGTTTAGTGGTCACAGTAACAAAAATAAGTTTGTCAGAAGAGGATATCCTCATTCACACAGAAAAAAACCTTGAGCTATTGATCCAAAAGGTAGATATTTTTTTTGAACCATGACTGAGTTATCATTAGCACAATCATGAAGGAGAAAAGATGTATCAGAGATAAACCTGTGTTTTTTTAAATTTTAAGAGATCTTCCAGTACCTGTTTTACTCTGGTCAGGAGAATTCTTATACTTGAAATCTAAGGATCATTGGATTCCTGAAGATGAGACAATAATGTGTAATAACAATTCTTGTTCTCCAGGGTTGGAAAAGAGATAAAGGATGCTGTAGAAGTAATTAAACACAACACACTCATAATCCAGAATCAATAACATGTGATTTATTTTCCTATCATACATCATAAATTAATAATAGGTAACATGAGTGGCTGGATCAATCGACACTCGTTTTAATTTTCTAAAACTTTGGTATCTAATCAAAAATAGTTCTCTAGTCTCCCCCATTAGGCACTGGAAAAATATTCAGCTCCAAAGAAGACACCCGTTTTTGCACTTATTTTAGCTTTGAACCTGGTTTGAAACATGGTTTTAACCTGAGCAGGGTGTAGACCAAGTGATCTCCAGAGGTCTCATTCAGCCTCAGCTGGTCTGTGATTCTTGGGCAGTTGAAGCGTGATGCTAAACACAAATGCTTCTGGAGAACTTCTGAATCTTGGTGCTTGTGTGAACTGTGGGCCAAAGCTTCTCTTACAGCCTCTTGCAGTCTGGCTAACGCAGTTAATGGAAACTGGAGAGGCACTTGCACTTGCTGGGCCACAGGTAGGTGTCAGGCTGGAGATAATTTGTGCAAGATTTCTTGCACAAATGGAAGTTCTTGAAGTTATCTGTTCCGATCTGTGTGACTCTGCTTCTGAGCTAGATTCCACAATTAATTTTTTAAAGGGGATTGTAGTTTCTGTTTTGCCTCATGTTAAGCACCCAAAGCATAAAGTCATCAGAATGGAAACTTTTGAAAACCTCTCAATTTCTCCTCAAAATTCAAGAGAAGGAAATTTTGGCTTCTTTAAGAACTCATTGTGCACAATAATATTGAGTTTGTTTTTTTGGTCTTTTAAATTTTTTTTTATACATTTAATCAGTAAGGAACAATTATCATCTTATACATGATATTCTGTTTATATTCTTTTAATGCAAGTGATTCTTTTGAGTGATTTAAAAGTTCTGAATACAAGAGTTTTAGTTGAGTGATTAAGAAAGATCAGAGATGACCAAACTAACTTCTCAGCATTTCCTCAAGATGCAGAAAAAAATTGCTAGGGAAGTATTAACATGGTCACTCTGGTTATTCAAAGGTAGGTGAAAATGTAACGCTCCAAGTTGCCATTCATTTCCAGTGTATCCCTCTGACAAGTCTCCTTTCTATTAAATTAATTTTCCTTGGCCACTGAGATTAGGAATATGATTCCCTAGAGTAGTGGTTAGAACTCTTACCTGAGTAAGGTCAGTTTTTCAACATTTCTTCATAGGTGTTTAATATATTTTATCCAATTACTGTTTAATTTAAAGTCAATGGGATTTAGTGTTGTAAGTGATTTCATTACTCGAGAAACTGTCCTTATGAGAAAAGTCCTTTCTCATTTACTTAAAACTAATAGCACTAGTAATCAAGTGCTAAATTTAGCACTTAAGTGTTAAATCAAGGCCCAGAAAAGAAAGAAAGGAAAAGGTTTGGGCCATGATTTGAGCAACTGTCTCTTTGGTTATGGAAAGGTCTGATGGTGCTTTAATGTTAAAAGGTGTAAAATAGGATCAGGCTTCAGCAAATGCTGTGAGGACATGTTTGGTGTGAAACACATACCAGTAAAATCCAGTTCAAATGTTTATATGGGACCTTACTTTCTCTCACGTAACAAAAAATATATTTTTTTAAAATTACAATGCAAAAATGTTTTTAAATAACTAAAAGTTGTTTCAGTGGCTTTACAAACAAGAACTGTATTAATCTGTTGTTGTTATGCACATTTTGAGTTTTACATGCAGAAAGGGAAATGGCGAGCAGGAACGTTTTTTTTAGGTGCGAAGCCTTAAATTGGGTGATAAATTTCCTTTGTTTGCTTCAGCATATTTTTATATCTTGCTGTTAACTATATATAACAAATGTCCAATATTTGTGTTTCTGCTGAATAACCTTGGAGATTTTTCATAAGTAAACAGTCATAAGGTATGCATGCAGCCACCGCTTTTAGTTCTTTCATTCTCCTGTGATTTTAAGTTGAGTGTATGTGTGTGAGAGAGTGGCATTTTATATTGACTGAGACAAGTATAACAACCTCCAGTGGCTCAGCTGCCATCACAGTAATTCTACATCTCATCCAATTTGTGAAGAAATGTAACTCTGTGCTTTTGAAGTTTTGATATAATGGAAACGGAATGGAAGGACCATCCGAAGGATTTGGTTAAGGTAATACAGTGGGGCATACATCGCAACACACAGGTTTGCTGCTACCCATCCTTCCCATTGCTTGAGGGAATTCATGGCAAGTTCAGGGAAGATAATGTGATGGTTGGTGTGACACAGAGTAATGGTGCAGATCTGAGATAATGATTAGAAAGGTGGGGATCTTGTCTATGGATCATAGTGCTCCTGCAAGTTTTCTCCTTTAGTTGACTTTAGAGCCTTGAAAACTTTGCAGTGCTTCTTTAAAACACAAACATAGTGCATGAATGTGTTCTGAGAGGTTCCTACTCCCTTCAAACAAAACAAAATAAACAAGCAAAATTTTGCAGCCAAAAATCTTACAGGTACCAGCGTTAATCTGAGAAGAACCAAATTACTCTCCAGCAAAACATCTCACCTCACATTTTCAAAACTGCCATGCCCCACATAGGCATGGAAAAATCCATTAGTCCAATTGTTCTCTGACTTTGATGGTTTCAATTTATCTCTTTTCAGCAAGTCACTTGTCTAGTGCATCATTTTCATGTATACTGTGCTCATTTTACTCAAATATTTCTATATGGGCAATACGAAATGTGTCTTTCATTAAAAATTTGGCAAAATTAATCTCATACAGAATTATCAAAACAAACTGGGTAAGATTGATAAATAATCAGAAAATCTTGAAAAATCATATCTACTTTTTCAGGGATTTCTGCTCTTATGACTTATATCTATTATGATATTCACTAGACGTGCTACCTCACAAGCTCTTACTGAATTTATCCTTCTCTGTGAGGCATAAGACAAGTACTAATATCTCAAGGAATTAATGTAGATTATAATTGGGTTTTACTGCTGAACATTTAAGGTTGCAGTTATCCTCTTTGATTGCAGCTTTCCTCTCTGATTGTGCTCTGACTTACTGGCTTTCCTTAGTGGTGTGATTTTTAGGTCTGTGTTTTACTGGCACAAAAAGCGTTGCAAGCGGCAGATTAACAGAGTTTTGACTTTGTAGGCATGTGTACGTGTGTCTATACACACAGGTGTATATAGCTGTGGTGTGCTAGGTGTGCATAGCTGTGGTTTCACTGCCTGTCTGTGCTAACATTGGGTTTATGTCAATATGGATAGGACCTTTCTCCACATCTCAGCAATGTTCCTTAAGGGTAATACAGACAGGCTGTTTCTAATCGTGGAAACAACCAATCAGTTTATACTCCTTCCCTCCTCCGCTGACACTGCCAGCTCCAGTGTGAGCATATGCCCTGTAGAAAGTGGACCCAGACTATTGATTCACTCAGGTTAAAAAAAGGAGCTTTCCTTTTCAACTTGTGGAGTCATCCATAAAGTCAGGAAAATATCTCTGAAGATTTAGATGTCTTTAAGGGTTATAAAGGTACCATGATGTGTGGCTGAAAAAAGGTCTCTATCTTTTAGGGTTTCTAATACTTATTTGTTGGTATCTAAATAAAGTATATATTTTCAGACAACTTTCCTTCTCTTTTGGGTATGAAAATGGCATTTCATTACAGATTCAGGCTTTGGACATAGTGCTGACTTATCACAGGATGCAAAACTGTTTTCAACCATCTTATGTACCAAATAAGAAGACTGGTTGTGTAATTCAAGCTTCTGAACACAACACATAGCATTTAGACATTTCTCTTATTGGGTCTGGGATTAAATTCTGGGATCCTTTGGACAACAGCGTGCAAAAAAGTACTTCAGGATAAGCTAGACTGTGGACAAAGAGCACATATGTTAATTTATAGACACTGTTGGAAAATACACTGTGCCTTTATGTGAAAGGTGGTTTATCTCTGTCTCCACTTAGTAACCTGTCGGTTAGGTTACTCAGTGTACCTTTTGTCTCTTTGCTCTATAACTCTATGTTCATACTCCAAAATTCAGATTATTAAATAATATAGCAGGATGAAAATCATTGTTCTTTGCCTTTTGCCTCCAGCTGGGATGGCATACATCATGTTGTTTGGCACATGCTTGATGGAGAAATATTTGAGCCCCATTTCAGTGTGGAACATATCTCCTATGTCTTTGCAAAGTGCTCAAACTACTAAAATGTTAATTTAAAGAAAAGATGACAAACATTAATCTGCTTGAAAAGAGAGGTGGAAACCACTGCAGTGTGTAGATATCCCTATTACTATAAATGCTTATTAGGCCTTTTTAAGATTGTCTTCTAGAATTAGATCCCCCAGGAGGCCTGAGCAGAAGAAAGCGTAGTTGCTGCATTGTAATCAATATTAGGTGTGAGTTAGGCTGCTCATCCCTGCCAAGCCTTAATACAGTTATAGGTACCTGGGGAACTTTAAACTAAAGAAGTCAGGTGGCAAAGGATTTTAAGCTCCTCGGACATTAGGGGTCAGCTAAGGATGACAATTTAAGTGCTTACTGTACATTTTGTGTAAGTCCCAGATTAGATACTCAAGTCCTTATATCCCATTGGGTCCTAAGACTTTGATGCATTGCTCTAAGCCGAGGCATTTAGCTGACATGCTTAGTCACTTAAGCTCCTGATAGAGGGAGAGTAAGGCCACCTGTAATCTGAATCACTCTTTTGAGTTCTCCATCTTTGTCAATTGACTACAGGAGAAACACAGGGAAAACAAGTTTTCAGATGTGAGTGCTCTTCAGGTATGACGTTAATACTTAAAGTTGGGTTAAATGTGCCAAAGCATCATCACTTAGCTCTGAAAGTCACAGAGGAACTTTGTGATGAGCAGGAATTTCACAGTCAGCTCACAGACTTAAAAACCCAGTGCTTTAACCTACCCTTGCCCACACACACATTTTGTTAGTATCTCCCTGCCTCAATTCATGTGCCTTAATGGCTGTGCTGATCCAGCAGGAATATTTGGAATTTTTGTCAAAGCAAAACTGGCACAACTCTTGGATGAAAGTTAGGACAGCACATGAATGAAGAGTGACAGAACATATTCCACATGCATGCAAAATTGTTGCTCAGAGTACAGTTTTTATCACTTGATCTGAGTTGTCAGTGCAGCAGAAAAAGATTTTCTTTCATTTAAAAGTTATAAAGTGTTTCTATCTATTTGATCTGAAAGTCAGCCGCTGCTGCCAGACCACTGCATTTGTAGCAGCAGTATCTCAGAGCGTTCAGTTTACTGAAATCTAGGCTGGCATTTTACATTGTTAAGACTACATAAAAAGCTTTAGCAAATTGCCAAGACCCATTTCCCCTATCCTCCCACTTAAAGAGTTACCTGGGCTTATATCACTGCTAATGTGAAACACTTGCTCACAGCAGCAAGTGGCAATTCTGGGTACATCAAACCCCAGGTGAGGAGTAATTATGATTCAATGTCAAGATTAATGTTGTCAAAATTTTAAAATATGGCTGACATGACAAAGCCCCCCTGCTGTCTGAGGATAGCCTGGACACAAATGCATTAGAACAACTCCAGCTTTTTCCTTAGTGCTCTTAGTGCTGGGCAAATCTCTAGCTGGTTCTCAAATAATTATGAAAAGAGTACTGGAGAAAAAAAAGAAAAAAAAGAAAAAAAAAAGGAAAGAAAATAAGGACAGATGGGATGAAAATAAAATAGAATCGCCTATTCCATGCACAAACTGCTTTGTGGGGGCAGAGGAAGAGGAGTGTTGAAAGATAAAACAAATAACTTTAGTTTAGTTTAAAAGTGCCCATAGTTAGAAATGTTTGTGACTTCAATTGGAAATGTATTCCAGAGAGTTCTGCAAGCTCTTTGATGAATGTGTGGAATTGTCTCCTTGTCTCCTCATTACCACTTAAAAAAAAAAAGAAAAAAAAAAGAAGATCTGACAATTCAAGTGATCGTCTTTAGCTTCTGTTGTTTTCCATTAGCAACGGGAACATACTCTTTTAGTGAAACACAAAACGTTGTTTCCAGAGCTACTGCTGAGTTTTGCAGCATGCCAGGACCTGATTCACTTGTTCCAAGAGCAGCTCAGAAAGGTGGTTAGAGACAGTTTTCTGTACTTTATTTGTCCCAATTATCTGTTCCTGCCTATTAGAGTGAATGAAACATCATGACATTGTTTATCACAGGCTTCATGTGCACTAATAACACTGTTATTTATTACTTGGAACATGCTGTATGCAGTCAATGTGGGTTCCTTCCTGCTAATCCCCACAAGCTTTCAGACCCATTTCTTTTTTCTTTGGCAGTAAAACTGCACAAATCTGAATCAATGTAGCTTTCTACCACAGTTTTTCATTTGAAACTTGCCTGCTATCGTATGGATGAAGGTCTCTGGCCTTATTTCAGACCTGTCCTTATTTATAATCCAAACAAATCAAAATCCAGCACCACATTCATCCAGATACTTTGAAAATTGATGCTAATTCAATGAATCATAGTTGCCACTGTCTGAAAAATTAAACACAGTTTCACTTGTGTGAATAGTGCCTGTGACTCTCAGACTGTCTTTGGTCTTTCTGTTCCTTTGTAATTCCATCAAGTTCAGGAAAATATATAAGAAACTGGACAAGATCCAGTGCAGATCCAACTCAATAGTCCAACGGGAAATTAGGCAGGCTTTCCCAAATGTAGAAGCAGTGCCAATGGAGTCAAAGTTTACCGGAATGGGTCCTCACTAAATTAAGATCTAGTGTTGTGGAGAATTGAGTATAATTCCTGACAGCAACAGGCAGAACCATCTTGCCTCTTGCATCTGGCAGTATTCAGAGATTTTCACAGATTTCATAGCATGGACATCTGAATATGACTGTTCTGGAAAAGTCATTGGACACAGCACCATCCTACCAGTGTGGGAAAAAACTGCTGGCAGGTGAGGGCTGTCCCACAATGAGCCCTCTCACACAACAGATTAATCATAATGCAATTGTCTGTCTCATTTTCACATAATCTGATGAGCAGTTACCTTATTAAGGGGACAGCTACGTATATCCCAAGATCCTTTTGGGACTTTACCTGGGTGAATGAGGATGTTTTCCCCTAAAGCAAAAATTGTAGGAAAAATTGTGTAAAACAATGTAGAGCAAGAGGTGGATTTGTGCAGGATGGGGGATGTGGTTGTTGTTCCTGTTGTTTTTGTTTTGTAATGTGGAAACATTTCATTTCCATGGAGTCAAATACTTTTGCTTCAGCTGGATAAATAATTTTATTTCTACTTTCCAGTGTATTTAGCTTTCCCCGCTGAGATTATCTTTATATGTATATCCACATAGCAATTATATTTACTCACTTAATGTTACAAAATAAAATCTGTATCATTTGGGATTACCATTAATGTTTTAAAAGAAACAGACAACATTAGAAATACATACTTATTTGTTTCTCTTTATTAAAATATTTTTCCTTTAGAAAAATCGAATGTTTCAACATTATTGGAATAAAATAGGAAAGTCAAAACCACTTGTTTTAGTAAGTTGCAGTTGTCTCTGAGTAAAAACTTCATCTCTATACAATCAATTAAAAAAAGAAGTTTCAGTATTAAACAATGGAAATTTTAATGCAAAAATTATTTAGTACAGGTTTGAAAGCTTTCCATAGTTGTGAATATGTTCCATAAGGTGACATTATTTGGAGAATATATTTCTTAGAATTATGCATATATCAGTCATATTTTTATGTTTTATTTACAATGACAAATACTTTCTTTGTGAGTTTGGATGCAAAACCAGTAAAGTAATGTCCACAAAAATGCCAGACATATAACATAACTGGGCTCTAATCCGTGACTAGGAGTCCTACAAAGTATTGCAATGTGAGTAATAGAGAGCAAAGTGACAAATGCCCCCTTCATGGTCTAGAACTGTGGACTGAGCTCTCTCACAGTGTGTTTTACAGCTGCATGTCAATCTGGGCCATTACAGTAAATGATCACACCACATGCTTCTCTAAGAAGTGACTTGGTTTGCTAGACCAGTTCACAGTTATCACCATTAGTCTCTGAACAGGGAGAAGTCTAGAAATAAAAGGCAAAGGATCTGCCTGCATTAAAATAAGATGTAGCAAATACATGCTGCCTTTATTTTAATTAGTGGCTTTGTAGCAGCACAAGTTTCAGACAAGACTGTACACGCCAATCAAGTCCCCTTGGCCTTGATATCAGTATTTAGATTGATAGTTCTTGTTAAAGTCTGTAACAACATCTTCATTGGCATTCCTACCCATCCTAGAAACATTGAAGGTATCAGGAGTTTCTAGTCTCATGGCTGGAATAAACCTCGTGAGGTCAGCCTGTCAATAGCAGGGCTAATCCTGATGTTGTATGAGGTTGCAGGGGACTCGTACTTCACAGTCACATCTCCAGATACAGAAACAAAGCAGGGTAATTATGTATTAAAACTGATACAGTCACTAGCCATCATTTGTTTTGTTGTTGTTTTTAATCACACATTTCCCCACTCTTTTGGAGAAGCGCTTCTGTCATGTCTGACATTATACAGATATCTTGAGAATACTTCTGACCAAAGTGGGGGAAAATAAACACCATTAAGAGAAATGGTTGGATACCTCTACAAATTTTAGCTATTGCTCTTGCTTTTCCCACTTACTGAATATTTTTTTTTTTTTCATGTGTTCTAAAGGGATCTTGGTGATCCTTATCCCATGTTAGTTCTCTGCTGGAGATATTCTGCACATTTCCTATTGTCTCAAGGCATTTCATTTACTTTTTATTTAAGAATACTTTAAAGAAGGTCATGCATGTTACACTAGCAGTAACATTAGAAATGTCTCCCATTCTTCCACAGCCACTTTTAATTTTATCACACGGATGACTTGAACACATGTACCTTTCTGTAAAATAAAAAGGTGTTTGTACACATCCTTCTAAATCAAAGGATTGACAGGGAAAAAAAAAAATTACCCTTCTTCAGTCCCCCTTTTTTGTGTGTATGTATGTGGTATGTGTCACTTTGTCACATCCTTCCTTTCCTGTTCCTCCATGTTATCTCTCTTCAGTTTCAAGGAAAGAAAAACAAAACAAAAGAACAACCCTCCCTTCTATTTCTTCAACTTGAACATCACTATTAAAGCAAGTGCTGAACCACCATTTTGTTATCCTTCTGACCATAGTCAAAAATGACAGGTCAAAGGCAAAATTCAGGAAAATAGAATGTGTTCTTTTTTGATGCCCCCCAAAATGTTATTGAATTACTTCTGTGCTACCTAGTCAATAATGATAATCAGCACAGAACAGACCTTTATCTGAGGAAATGCAGCAGAATAGGCATTTTCTGCTGGATAAAATCTTGTTGTAGGTTTTTATAGTGACTGTTAGAGACAAAGCTGAGCAGAACATACTGGTTTTGTTTCTGCGCTAGAAGTGTGAGCTAATCCAGCTGCCTGCCACAAGTACTCTGGTCCTGGTGTCTCACACTGTTAACTGAGGGCTTGGAATTCTCACTGGCCAAGATGTAGGATCATGCAAATGCAGTAGGTGGAGCTGATCCTTCTGAAGGTTCTCTACTGTCTTTTGGTGTTTGAGTACCTATGAATTTAACGATTACAGCTCCTCTTTGTCCTACAGACGTGTGACCCTTGAAAAATTACTTTTCTCTTTGTATTAAACCTTATCTCCAAAAAGAAGGGACCAAATCCTATCTCCTTTCACATCTTTGGGACAGTGGCTTTTCCCTTTTACATGTGAAACCTTGGTAAACAAGACCTTAGCCTCAGTGGATTCCTAGGAACCCCCATTTTGCCTCTGCTAGTGATACAATTCTTAACACATGTAGCTGGAGCACTTTGGAAAATATTTGAAGAGAACACTGTATGGTAGGGACTCGAAGGAAATAAGCAGTGCTAAACAATATTTTTTCCTATTAAATATGCCTAGGTAAGTAAACAGATTTGAATGGAGGTGTTTGTATCACGTACGCTCAGTGCTCTAGGCTGATACTTTTCATGGGCTAAATTCCACTCTCAGTGCAGCCCAGACAACTTTACAGGCTTTGTATCTTAATTAAATCTTTCTAATGATTCAGAGCAATTTTTTAACTCCCACTTTACATTTGTTCGCTTGCTAACACGTGCTGTATATATGCCTTCAGATCCCAGAATCACATTATGGGTAAAGAATGGTTTGGAACTTTAAAACTCAATTTAACTACAATTCTAAGTATTTATTTATTTATTTCCAAATAAAACATAGTGGCTGATACTCTATAGTAAATAACCTAACCATTCAATACAGAAGCCCGGCTGAAAATAAAATAATCTTGATAACAAAGCTTATTTACGAAGTTACAATAAAATACTGAGTGGTTTTTACTTTTACTAATGTAACTTCATCTATCTGCATAGTAATTCTCAACAATGCTAAGTTCTATTGCCCATTTGTAAGTTGATACTGCTCCATAGTACAAACAGATGTTAAATTAGTTTATAAAAACACCTAGGAACAACTGTAGCAGCAGATTGCTTGTAAGTAATAGGCAAGATTATAAAATTCAGATTACAACAAAATGCAATAGCTTCATGCGCTAGCACAAATTAAAATATATATATATACCATGGACAAGGTGCAAAATGGATCAAATTAAGATAATGCCAAAATAAATGGACTCAATATTATGTTAATATTAAAGAAATTTACTAGCACTGTGATCCTGCCAAGGAATTTTAATGTGTCTTCTATCTCCACTGGTGATGTCACCAGCAAAGTAATAGTCTGAAGGTCTTACCAGTGTACTTTAAATACAAAAAATATTTGCAGAATATTAAAAAAAACCCCTATACAATGGAAAGATGGAATATCTGTTGTCACAAGTAGAGCAACAAACCTGAATCCACATTGTTCATGTAAAATATTTGCAAATAAGAGACTATTTTATTCAGTAAAGCCAAGGAATCACATTATAATAGAAACACTGACATAAACCTAACTATAGCAGCACAAATGTCACTTCTATAATGAGGCAGAATTCTCTGCTGCTTTTCTAATCTCTAGAGACATGATTCTACAACAAAACAAAACAAAACAAAACAAAATAAAATAAAATAAAATAAAATAAAATAAAATAATAAAATAAAATAAAATAAAATAAAATAAAATAAAATAAAATAAAATAAAATAAAATAAAATAAAATAAAATAAAATAAAATAAAATATAAAAAAGTAAACCCTGAAAATATACAAGAAAAAAGCTTGTGATGGTATTCTTTTTTTTCCCCCCTTTCTAAAGGACATGTTGCCGATCCAAATTAGGTTAAATAAGATTTGAAATTAGTTCAGTCTCTATTAACAGCCTAGTGGAAAGAGATATGCATGGAGAGAAATGTGATTAACTAGCTGAAAGGTATTACAAATTACGAAAGAAGAATGGGCCATTGGACAAGCGCTGGGTGTGTTTGACTGAAATCAGTTTGACTGTTGTGCAAGGGAAAATTTTGGAGTGGAGAAGTGGAGAATGGGACTTATTTGTGTTTGTTTTAAAGTACACAGAGTTGATTTTAAACCAGCTTTTTAATTCAGCCTCAGAGAACTGTTTATTGCAGCCCCTGTAAAAGGACCAACCCTGTGGAGTCTATGAGTCTTTTACACATTGTGACTAGCATTACAATGACTGACGCAACACGGTGAGTAAAAAAATAAAGTTCCCTTTCTCCCTTGGTCCCCCACCCCTCTCCAGCAGATCAATATGCTTGAAGAAAATGTCACAGACTCCATTGAAGATAATAGGTTTAGATCACCATTACATTTTCTATTCAATGAACTGAGTCTGGTCCATTTCTGTTGGAAAATTCACCTGTTTGAAAAGATTCATTTTCTTCAATGCAGTAGAATATAACAGCAGAGCAGTGATGCCTGCAGTAGCTATATATAAAAATATGTATATATATGTGTGTGTGTATATATATGGTTCATGTGAATATATATATGTATATATATATATATATATGTATATATATATATCTGTAGTTCAACTGCTCTCCTCTATATAAGGAGTAGAGAAATAAGGAGAATAAGAATGAAGGGCTACAAGAAAGATTTAGACACTTCTAATTAAAATACATTACTGAAAAGTAAAACAAACCAGGCCTCTTTGTGCTCCTAGTCCTGTCCTCCAGCTGTGACCTTAAAAGATAGTGTACCAGGCTTAGAACCAGCGCTCTGAAGTCAGAATAGTGATTAATTTACTTAAAATTTAAATGGTGAGCTATAGCCTTTTTTTTTATTTTTCTTACTGTAAGCCCGTTTCTCAAATGAATAGGGTAAGACTCTTATCCAACCTGCTGTGTGTGTAATGCAACAAACAGTTCCAGACCGACTTGATATAGTATATAAGGAAAAAATGTGTGGAAGAAAAAAGACAAGAAACAGATTATTGGGTTTATTTTCTGAATTTTGAGACGTTGCCCAATCAGCCTCTCTAGCCTCCTGCACGATACGACCAGTTGTGTTTTTAACCCTTTTGTATATGTTTAGCATCTTTTCCAGGGAAGTTTGCACTCCTGATGTGAGATACCTGTGACAGAGAACCTAGAACCCCTTATGAAACTTGTTCAGTCTTTCTCAACTGCTGAAAATCTCAGATTTACTGTTGGAGCTTGTATGACTCTTAGACTTTTCCACTGGATGAAAGTGTAACTTACTAATATTTTCTCTGACAGGGTATGTATAATTTGCAATGAAATTATCAAAATCACTACTCTCTTTCTTTTTTTTTTTTTTTCTATTTACTTTTTCACAGGCCAAACTCACCTGAAGGTTTATAAGCTTAGAATTATTCTTTGATCTGGCCAGGGTACAGATATGTCCTTTAACTCCAGAGCTTTAGCATAATCTCCACCAAGAGAACTCTTCATTGTGTGAAGCGTCAGATACCTTCATAGTAATAAAGAGATGTGTTAAAGTAAGCAATACAAGGAACACTTACTCTCTTTATGATGTTCTATAAACCTAAAGAAGCTAAAGAATTCTCCTCAAAAAGTATATTTCTCTCCATGAACTACAAGGAGGCCCAAGCGCAGATGGACACATATGGGCTGCAGAAAAATCCAAACCAAACCAATGGGTCACAGCACATGCTGCTAGCTGCTGGGAGAAATGGTCAACACGACTCCTTTCTTTATACTTTTATTTCTGCAAGGACAAAAATATGGGTTTTTTAAATTCTTTTTCAATATATTTTTGTCAAGAACATGGAACTCCACAAATGAAAATTTCACTGTCAAAATGTTAGCATTTTTAAGACATTTTTGAGAAAAGTATCCACTCTTTTATTCACAAGGCATTATTTCTTCCTCTAGAATGCTTTGTATTTTGATTTTTTAAAAACATGTTCATAAGATTTTTGATTTTTTTTTTTTTAAATTTCATTTTTATGTTTCAGAAAGGGGCAAGCTACCTTTTAGGAAAGACAGAAGATTGTGTGGCTTTTCTTTTTATACATCTTTCTCAAGTTTTTCTTTGTGGGTCAAGTTCAAACGGTCATCCAGCATCCTTCCCCATCCATAGTTACCCTAGATGTTTGCTTCTTAATTTTAGCTCATTTCACATTATGTTTCACAACTTCCATCAGTCTTCCTTCCCCCTTGCCTTATTTCTAACCATTTTAGCATAATGACTTTTAGCTGTTTGATGACCCAGGAATAGTCCAGTAGCAGAAATGGAATATGATTCTATCATAAAATGCATTTTCAGAATGCATATATGCAAGGAAGTTGAATTAATGTTAAAGTAATGATGCTGAGTTTTATGATGTTTCCTAATTTGGGGTGTTTATGTTTATATTTTGGTATTCTTTTAATGCAGTACTACTGGATATAATAAAATATTGGAATGCATGCAGGAATGTGTGAATGCAGAAACACCAGGAAAAATTGAAACTAACATTAACAATAATTTCATGAGATCATAAGAAAAACTATTACTAGTTATGAAAAACACAGAGAGTCAAGTTCTTTTTGATTAGGAGTTCTGTGTCAGCCTATTTTTTTTTTTTTTCCTTTCTTTCCTTTCTTTCCTTTTCTTTAACTGTTGAAGGGAAGGTCAAGGCTGGAATCTTTCAAATTTTATGGTTCAGAGAAAATAATGAAAAATTTTTAAAAAATATTCCAAGCAATTAAAACATGAATGAAAGTAACCATTTAAAAACTGCATTGATTTCTGAGATGAACTCATCACTGTGCCTTACGGTGCATGACTAAAAATTACTAGTACTGGTTAAATTCTCTCTGTTAACAGAATATCCAGATTATGGCAATTAGGAAATAGAAATACTTTTAGTTACAACTCGACTGTGTGCTCTCTGAGCAGGCTGAGGATCAGTAAAAGTTCAGCAACTGATGCTTTGGGCACACATAAGAAATACCTGCAATCATTTAGCATTGCAAAGAGAATTCTTATGCTAATGAGGGCTAAAAATTGGATTCACAAGTTTACAGAGTCCACCAAACTGAACAAAATTGTCAGCATAACATTTAAATTACTTTTTTGATAAGCTTGGCTATTTACAAATCATCAGACAATTACATCTTCCAAAAACTATTTAACATCAATTCACTCTGCCTTTTCAACACTGCACTTGACTAATTCCAAATAAATTGAAAAAAATTACCTTGCAGATTGCAAGAAACTGACCAAAAACAATTGCTACAGTTTTAAATTGCGTATCGTGAAACTAACTCTGCATAATAGTTTTCATTTGAATTATCTTCTCTGCTCCAAACGTTAACTATTTCAGAGAAGGACAGAAATGTTTGGATTTGATTAGTCTGATACACTGAAAGGACTGTTTACCCTCAAATTATCCAGTAATTATCCATTAATTTTGACAATTAAACAACCCCATTGAATAATAATGAAAGTACTGGAATGCTATGTTTAATCTTTTCCTTTTTCCAATTGATATTACCACTTCTTTTGCAAACCCACAAGATGACTGTAAGAAGAATACATCTCTCATTCTGGAAATTAATATCAAATATACAGGGTATGTTTTTACCCTAAAAAGGGGGCCGCCACATCTCTCAAACATGAGAATGTCAATTGCAAGAAAAGGTGCTTACTGTAGAGGCAGCAAGTAACAAATATTTACCAATATCTCAAATGCTGGATACTGACCCAGGTTCTGTGAATGTGTTTTGGGGTTTTTTTTAGCGCACAGTCCACTCGCAAAAAGATGGCCAAGGAAGCCCTGTGGAGATGAGGGGTGAGGTTGAACTCACAAGTCAAAATATTCCAGATCTAGGTTTTTATACCTCAGTGTTTTCCATGACACTGAAGTAGTCACGGGTGAGCTCAGCTCAGTTGGCCACAGGTCAATTCTGGCTTTGCAAGGAGCATCCCTAGATACCACAGGCTGACCAAGCAGCTGACAGATGATCTGTAGCTGCTGTGACACCTGCAAAACCAGGACTGTGATTACCTGGACTGCCAGCTGAGGACAGGCAGAACACCCCATCACACCTGAAGTGGTACAAAACATCTGTCTGTGCATAGCTGCATCAGTCCTGGCAGAGTGTCGCGAGACGGTCGGCGATGAAAGAGACGGGGCGGATTGCTTGGGTGCAAGAAGCCGATTTTATTGATACAGACCTGAGTATTTATTCCTTTTCAGCAGTTACTAAAAATAAATTCTTATATAAGCAGCAATCACTATAACAACCATATCTATGTTTCTTAATAACAATGCAAAACTGAAAGCTAGCACTATCACAGGTACATGCCAAGCATGCCTTTCTTCTATGCTATTTCCTGCTAGGCCGTACTTCCTGCCATGGTTCGCGGCCTAGCAGTGTTAGCGTGTCGCTTCTGACATGAATTTAGCAGTGCTCTCACTTCTGCTTTCCAGCTGTATCTCCACAGCAGAGTTAAGGAAAGTGGGAAAGCAGTTCTGCCTGCTGGATGTATGTGAACTTTAGGATAAACTGAATAGTCCTCATGGGCATGATTTATGAGTTTAGACACCCCAGTGGATCTTGCCTTGCTTCTAGTAGGCTTTCTAGAAGGTTATAGATTTCCTGCATCAGGTTTTTCGGGATCATTTGCTTGTCTTCCTTAACATCAGCCCCCATTTTTATGGTCTTAGATGAACAGGTATCCTAACAATTCAGCATTGCAAATGGGGTTTGGACTTTGCAGTTGCTGCAGTTGAACTGCTGTGGTTGCTCCAGTTTAGCTTTACATTGAAGGTATAATTTAGACTAAGTAAAGACGTATTAATAGTCTGTACTTAAATAAAAAAATCTAAAAAAAAAAGGAAAAAATACCCACTGCAGACATTTTCAGCTTTAGTGCAAGTGTAATTAGTTTGATTTACTATAGCTATGGGCCACCAACTCCACCTAAGCTTCCAATGAATTGCTAAAAAGGAGAGGCAGAGAGCCAGAGGCAGTCAGGGGAGTGAAGAAGTGTGTGGTACAAGCTCTGACACCCTTACTCAAACATCGCAGCACCCTCGGGTAGGATTTTCATAAAAAGGACTCAGAGGGGTTTAGTGCTCGCTCTTTTTTTATTTTTTTTTTTCCCTCCTTATATGAGTGCTTAAAACTCCATAAGATTGTCTATATCTATATTGTCTGGCCTGGCAAGGTTTTAGTAACAAAGGGACTATAGGGATGGCTTTTCTGAGAAGCTGCTGGAAACTCCTCATGTCCGAATGAGCTGGTGCTGGTTACAGGATGGACCCTGCCAATGGCCAAGGCTGAGCCCAACATTGATGGTGGTGGTGCCTCTGCAGTTAAGAGGGGAGGGGAAAATGCAACAGCAGCTGGAGTAATGAGAATGTGTGCGAGGAACAGCCCTGCAGACACCCAGGGCAGTGCAGAAGGAGGGGCAGGAGCTGCTCCAGGCTCTGGAGCTCAGATTCCCCTGCAGCCCCTGGAGCAGCCCATGGTGAGGCAGCTGTGCCCCTGCAGCCCAGGGAGGGCACGGGGGAGCAGAGATCCACCTGGAACCCCGGGAGGAGCCCAGGCTGGAGCAAGAGGATATCCAAAGGAGGCTGTGAACCCACAGGATGCTCATGCTGGAGCAGGATCCTGGCAAGATCTGTGGACCTATTGAGAGAGCAGCCCAGGCTGGAGCAGGTTTGCTGGCAGGATTTGTGATCTCATGTGGGACCCACACTGGAGCAGTCTGTTCCTGAAGGATTGACCCTGTGGAAGAGATCCACAGTGGAGCAGTTCATGGAGGTCTGTGTCCCATGGAAGAGACCCCACACTGGAGCAGGGGGACGGGGGTGAGGAGTCCAAACCCTGAGGAGGCAAAAGCAGCAGAGACAGCGTGTAATGAAGTCACCACAATCCTGTTCCACATCCCCCTGTGCAACTGCAGGGAAGAGAAAATCAGGAAGAACGGAGAGGTGAAGATGCTTTAAGATTTGGTTTTCCATCTCATTACCCTACTCTAATTTGATTGGTAATAAATTAAACTAATTTTCCTTAGTCACGTTTGTTTTGCATGAGTCAGTAACTGGGGAGTGATTTCTCCCTGTCCTTATCTCAATCCATGAGACTTTTGTTTTATTTCCTCTCCCCTGTCTAGCTGAGGAGGGGAGTGACAGAGTGGCTTAGGTGGGTACTTGGGATTAAGGCAGGATCGACTCATTGCACTGAGATCAAAAAACCTGATTTATTCCAGGTATAATCTATATAGGATACTTCTGGAATAATGTTCAGTGATATTAAAAGTAACACAACTCTTGTGTTTTGGGAGGAAAGAGAGGGAATATAAAAGTGCACCACCAGAAATACAACTACCTGGAAAATGTTAATATAAAAGCTTTTAATTATACTCTTTCACATCCTCCTCTTCCTAATAGAAACAGCACTGATCCACTCTACAGTCTTTCAGTCCTCACTGTGAAAAATATCCCTGTCTCACAGACAGAAAGGGCAGAAGGCACTGTTTCAGAAGTCCTTTCAGGTTTTCTTCCTGCTATTTAGTCTTAATTAAATCTTTTCTCCCACTGCAGGACAGCAATAGTTATCTCATAGTTAACCAGTAATGAATAACTGCTACTGGTTAATGAGTAATCCTTACCTCAACTGAGGCCAAGGGAAGCCTGGGGTTTCCTAAAGCAGGCCCCCTTCCTATTTGCATGCTGCAGGGTAACATCCCTCTCAATTTGGCCCAGAGACTTCACTTGCTGACTACCTTATCAGCAGCATAAATGCCTCTGTGGTAGCATGGGGTATTTGATAAAACTGTGTGTCACATAGCACTCAAACTCCATAATCATCTCTGAGCCACAGGAGCTTAAAAACAGAGTGTGAAGTCATCTTTCAAGTTTGAATGCACAAGTAAGCAAAGACAGTAATTAAACTTCAATTGGTATTTTATTTTTAATTCAGCTGCAAAGAGCAGAATCTCGCCTTCAAATTTAATTAACAGCCTTCCCCTCAGCCCCCTCCCCCGTACACAGCCAGCCATCTATCAACAGGGAGCTAAATTCTCCTTTCTTACAACCCCAATGAAATCACAGTGGAGAATTTGGTCCAGCAGTTTACAGAGTGCTGATGAGAGCCCTGTCATGTAAGGAAGCACATAACTTTAAGCTGAGACTCCCTCCTACTGTTAAGAAATAACAAAGGATTTTTTTTTTCTTATTAAAGATCACTGTGCCCTGTCTTATACCAAATCTTTCTTATCCACTGATTTTGGCCTTCATTCCTTCTCTGTTTATAAAATAGCAAAGAAAAGCAACACTAAAAAAACCAACCAAACAAAAAAAACCTCCAAAAATAGCCTTTTAGTTCTCACTATTCAAAGGTGCAGTATCTGCATTTTTCTCCTTGAGACTGTCCTAGAATATAACAGGCTGATTCTCATAGACAAGATTTCCAAGTTCATGTCAGAGATAATTAGTGGGAAGGAATGAAAAACTTCCTTTATTGACACCATGGGACAGGGCTGGGAGGACGAGTGCAGTAAGACTGAAAGAAAAAAAACCTGCTCTTTAAGTCAGGAGCTATGGATCTTCCTTCAGCTCACCCCTTTCCTGTGTGTTCAGACCTGCTCTTTAGGCTGCTGAAGAGCTCTGAAAATATAGGTTTGAGAGTTCTTGTCAAACTCAGGTCAAACACAGGTGTCAGAAGGTAAAGTTGGAAATGGGATGAGAAGAATCACAAGCAGTGTTCTCAGTTAAATGGTGGTGGAGCCCAGAAAATAATGGCTATCTGTGGGAAGGGGATGATAAAACATGCCTTAGCCATATACTTTCTGATCCTTCTGTGATATTGGCACACAGCACTCATGGATTGCCTCTTGTCATGCAAATGGACAACTTGCTCCCCAAATGACCTTTTATCCCCTCTAGTATTCGGAATTAGTGTTCACTGTGCTTCCATCTTGCACCTCACCATTGAGGAGATACTGGGAAGCTCGTGTATCTAAGAAAATAACTGAGTGACAGCAGAGTGCATATCCATAGGATTTCCCAAGGAGAACCAAGAAAACACTATCTCAAACTTAAATCATTCAGTTTAAATTACCCACGTTTGAAAGATCAGCTGTGTAGCCATGTGCAGCACAGGTGTACATTCAAGCTGTAAAATCTGCAATAAGGTGCTTATTTGGATTCTGGTGAAGAGCTGGTTGTGTTTGGACTGCTGCAAATCCAAGCTCTCTCTCTCTTGAAAAATGTTATGCAAGAAAACACAAAAAACTTGAGGAATATATGAGCTTAAAAGGAAATTACATGGCAGCTGTCTGTTACAGCGTTTCATGTACCATCTCTTTGAATTCCTGTTAATGTCCTCTGTCAGTAGCAAGCAGCTGAAGCAAACAGGCCAGTGGTCTGGCCCACTGTGCTAATCCTTGCTTCTGGATATACCAATTACAGTGAGCTCAGACTAGCAGCAAAATTAATTAGAGGAAGAGAGCTATTAACTTGCTCTGCAAAATTAGGTGTGTTAAGCTCCCTCTCACACACCTCCACACATAGGTACAGCTTTGCTAATTGATTACTGAGGAAGGCACCTGATATTATTACCTATATATGCAGTCTGTGTCTTAAACTCCAGGGAGGGATTGAATGACTTTTTTGTTCCTGAGGCACTACTAAAATTAATATTAAAAAAGGAGACAGTTGTATGCTGCAATAGCATGGCATGGAACTTTTGGACTAAATCCTCTAAAATGTTGAAATGTTGTTCCTACATAACCCTAATAACATTTAAATTAGGCCTACTTCCAGCTACTTCTTTTCAAACATGGAGGGCCAGGATGGATTACTCCAGGAAGCACTTCACTTTTCTCCTGTTGAGAGCTCAGTTATATTCCAGGCTGCCCAAATCTGCTGAGGTCATGAGACAGTGTTTCAAGATTAAAGAAGCATTTTTTGCCTTTTTTTTTTTTTTTTTTTTAACAGGTTATTGCTTGAATTCTTCACTGAGAATGAAAAAAAAAAGTTAACAACAGACCTGCTCACTGTCTAAACCATTAAATAAAGATTAAATGGGAAAGGGCTGTCCCAACTATCTTCTTTTAATGAATGAGGTCCATTAGAAATCAATCTTCAGAAGAAGACTGATCAGATTGGATCCCAGAAGTAATTACTACCTAACACACTGTATTGGTATCCTATGTAATCAATAGATAGAAGCAGTCATTTTAAAAAGCATATGCTAGTGTAGGGTATTTTAAATACCTCCAGCTCACAGCATCTCAAAAAAAGCACATCCATTAATGCAAGTGCAGCTTTCTGAGTTTATGTATCACTGAATTCTGATGTGTGCAGCTTTGTGAATTTAGAAGTGTTGCCTCAAACAACAAGGAGATGTTAGTGAAATGTATAATTATAAGAATATTTATTATAAAAAGTATTCAATACACAAGAATCTATTAAATGGTCATGGAGTTATTAGGTATTATAAGGAATACCAATAAAAACATGCATGCAATATTCTCAACTGTATGCCATTAAATAATCAAAGATCCAATCAATGCCAGACTCTATTTATGTTAAATGTAGTCTTACTCTGCACTTATTATTATAATTTTATATTATTATGTTCTAAACATGAGCTTGAAAAGTTTATAAACATGTTTTTATATGACTGTATTAAGATAATTTATTTTCTATCAAGGTCTGTAGGTAACATGGTGACACTCAAGAGAATCTTGTTTAAGTGCCAATAGGTAAATATAAATAGCCTTCTAATAATTATAATATGTTGAATAGCAAGAGAAGCATATTAGAAGTGAAACAATATTGTCAGCCTAATTGAGTAGTGGAAGTAAGTTAACAGCCCAATAATGCAATATAAATTAAAATGCCATGAAATCATGATAATATAATAAGAGTCTAAGTAAGATTCAGTGACAGTAATATTTCAGACCAAAAGCTTCTTTAAGATAGTTCTGTCTAAAATTACACACGCGAAACTGCATTAAAGGGACATTACTAAGGTTGCAAAGTCAAGCACTCAAAACAAGTTAGGGAATGCTTGAATTAAGTTTGCCCGCGCAACATTAATTTGGCACCCCTGTGTGGGGGCATTATGGCACAGTCTTTAATTACATGATCACATGCTATTTTTTCCACAGGGTGCCTGCCACCTTCAGCTAATTAAGGTTCAGAGGAAAACTTAATTTTCACATTCTCTAATTTCTGCAGGCTTGACTTTGCAACCTTAATGATGTTATTTTAACATAGGATTTTGGGTTTCTGTTTATGTGAGAAAGAGACACAGAGGAGGAAGGGTAAAGGGGCAGGTGTGACTGTATTTCCTTAAGTTAAGAAAGCAAACATTTTAAAGATGATAGGCATCCCATGGTCTCATACTGAGAGCCAGCTAGGTCTTTGGCAAAATGAAAATATAAAGTTCAGAAGCTAGGCTCATTTTCCTCAAAGTGGTGCTACTGAGGAAAACGAGTGAAGGGGTAGGAAAAATGGGCTGTCATCTGCATTTTTCTAGGAAGTGGAGAATGCATATTTTCATCACCTTCCCCAGAACTGACTGGCTTGCTAGAAATGGTTGAATTTAATATTATTACATTTTTCTTTAGGTTTTAGGAAAATATATTAACTGGACTGTTGAGGTCCATTCATCCTGACCTGGTCCAGTTTCTGTTCTCTGAGGGCACTTCAGTTCTTCACATATCTTCTTGTGACATTATTGATATACTCTAAGAGTATTCTTGATCTTCTTTTAAGTAGTTTTGCTTTTAGTAGTCTGTGTCCTTGGAGTAACAAATATAGGTATAATTTTTCTCCCATCTCCCATTTCCTACATTTGATTTATCTATCTTTTCTAATTTAAGCATCTTTGTTAGAAATTTGGTACCACAGTAGGGTGGAGCATTCCAGCCCAGTTCTCACACCTGGTGCTTACAGCACACTCCTGACTGCATGCTCAAGAATCACACAAACATTTCACACCATCATGTCTTTAGCAAGAGTTTCTCTTTGAGATGCTGAAGCTGGATCTTTCCCCTTCATTTATTCTTCACATTTTAAATTGGTGTATATCATTATTTATTTGTCTTTATGTCAGTATGCATATACATGTCATATTTGGCAAGTATGTGGACAAACCATACTTTTTGAATTTAAAATACATTGCTTTTGAACGCTCTTGTGGGATGCCAAGTAGGATTTTAGATTTCAGAGATGTCCAGCAGCCTGTCTGAATTAATTTATTGGTCAACAGAAGCAGAATGAAACTACACTAGAGAAGTTTATGATCTCTGCCCGCCTCAAGGTGTGGCTGAGGGTGACTGTGTGCAATGAGGTGGGTGATGTTAGACTATGCTCTGGACCCTGTCAGGCAGCTTACAGTTTTCTTACAGCTCACTGTGAAGCCTGGAAATGCACTTGATTTTGCACGATCCCAGAGTTACCTTTCCACTCTTTGTTCAGCTGTACTTGGACAAAACAGTTTAGGAATGACCCTGCAGTCATACAGCTCTTTAAAGCATAAATTAGCTTTAAATAAAAAAAACTTCAGACTTACTGTGCTCATAGCTGCTGAAACTTGAGTGTGGGCTGAGCTGTTTTACTATATACACATTCAGACACAAAATGGACTTGAGAGTTTGCACTGCTTTGCTGCTGGGATACTTGCAGAGCTTGCAGCAAGTGAACTAAGATCTCTCACAATTCCATAAAGAGCATTGATCATTTCATCGATTTCACCAGCTGGTAGATTCTGACTTGAGCCTTTGGGGAAGCAGGAACTGGAAAACCAGTGTAAGATAGTCAGGCATTCTCCAGTCACCTGAAGGATGGGTGGAAGTGTTCAAGAAACAGCATCTTGTAGGACTAAGGATGGATCCCACAGTCTTGTACATTGGCTGTTTTTTCAGCTAAAACCAGGGTAAATAAAGCTATTTTGTTTTTCTTCCCTTGTCTGTTTTTTCTTTTTTTAATCATTATTTTTCTGCCTCCTTATTTTAAGTGAAAACATGAGACTGATCCTTCAGCTTCTTCCTAACCGGTCAGAACATCTGTGGTCAGGTTAAGGTCTGTTAACTTGTTTCTGTGTGCATTAGTGTGCATGCATTTCTCAGAGGAAAAACTCCTGTTTTCCTTGCATGTATGAAAGGAATTAATGAAAGAAATTACAGTTATTGCATGAGCTGTTGCATTTTCTTTTAATATGCATCAAATTGGTGACACTACCAACACTTTCTAGACTGATTTGTTTCGCTTTTCAGATATCTGTTTTTTCTCTTTGTTTATTTTTTAAAGAGATGATGAATGTCTGTTCCTCCAGTAGCAAGATTCATGTTGATCTGTACAGCCAGAGGAAGGGACCTGTGGCTTTTCTCCAACAATAAATTTCTCTCCTCATTTAGAAAGAGTAATTCTTTTTGGATTGACAAATGGACTGTTATACCACCGCATTTTTGTTTTCTTCACCAAATGGAAGATTCTGAGCAGTGCATTACAGATATCTGCATGATGCTGAGCTTCATGGTGCTGAAATGTGGTGGAAAAAAAAAATTAAGTGTGTCCAGTGATCTGGTCTAGGGTAAGTGGAGTAGATTTTCAGACTGGTCCTCGCACAAAAATTTTCTCTAAACTGAAAAAGACATTGACCAGTTAAGGGCTGGAGTGAGGGAGATTATTATTTTTTTTTTCTCTCAAAGCTTTTTTAATTTTATTTTTTTTTCAATTTTGGATTTTTTTGTCAGGTAGGCTTGTCAAGAGGATCCTTATGAAGAGGTAAGACTTTTTTCAAATGGGTAAGAACAAGTGCATTAATCTTTCCCAGCATTGCTTTCACCTTCTGTCTCTCACTCCCTTCTCACAGTTCTTTCTTATTTACATGCTTTTTTCCTTCTTTCCTCTGGGAGGGTGGAAGGGTTTCCAGACATGGGGAATGGAATCCTTGCAAACCAGTGCATGGGGAGGCTTGCAGACTGAATTCTCTGTTGATCTACAACATGATCCCTGACTTTGGTGTTCCCCTGACTCCCTTTGGCTTCAAAGGGACTCAGTCAGGCCCATAGTGTTAGAGGACTCCAATTATATTTAATTACAGCTGCATGTATTTTTTGAACATATGTCTGCGAGCCAAAGGACTGTGAAAAGGATTTCATACAGACCACCCTGTAGACACTATTAAGTTATTTATTAGTTTCGCTAATTTCTAGAAATGTTTTAAAAAAACAATGTTGCATCTGATAAAGCAAAATAGTGCTCACAATTAATATTTGGCCTTTATACGTAGCTTTAATTCTGGTAATGAAGGGATTCTTGCAGACAGGAAGCTCTGTTAGTGCTCATGATAAAAAAAAAAAAAAGTTAAAAAAAGAGATACCAGGTGAAATGCTGTGCATTACATGTTATGGAAAACATATATAGTGTCCACTGTCACCTTTTTCCCTTGAAACCAACCAAAGCTTTTCCCTCTTATGACAGCAAACCCAATTGCATACAGATACAGACCAGCATTAAGAAATTCTGGTTTTCGTGCTTGAGACAGATCCTGGCTTGCAGTATTTGTGATCCTTTGCAGGCAGGATGAAGGTAATTATAGAATCATGGTATATCCTGAGTTGGAAGGGACTCACGATGAACATTGAGTCTGACTCCTGATCAATCTAAATCAGCTCAGCCTAAAGCTAATGCTGCAAACACCAGCCATGCCACAATGACCTATACCTGTCTATTTGCCCCAACCTTAATCCCACTGTAAGTGGAAAAAGAACAAGGAGTTTGACCACATTCAAACAGCTTCTGATAGTGGTGCATCTCATCTCTGTCAGACCATCCAAGGAGACTTCTCACCAAGCTCCAGTTTGTGCTGGAAGTAGCTGAGGCTCTGCTGCTGACCAGTGCAGAGAGGATAGACAGAAAGTGTATTTCTTCTTTCATTTTTTTTTCCACTGACCTTCTTGCAAGGTTTAAGGTTTGCCTTGTTCCAGAGGATTGGAGTTTTCAGTCTTATGGCTACAAGCCCATACTTGTGTAAGAGCAGATTTGATCCAAAGACCTTATATTCCCTCACCAATTTCATGAGCCATTGCATTTCCCCATCTGTAGTGATTTAAAAAAAATACATTATATTACAGGATATGCAAAACATTAGCTGTGAAAATGGTTGAATCAGAGGTTTTATGGTTTATCACAGGAAAAAAAGTCACATCAGCTAACCCAATATGCAGGGTGTCCATTTATGGAAATCACTGCTAAACGTCCATGTAGCTATGCATAATTTTTTTTTAAATTATTTATGGGTTCTTTTTCCAGCTCTTATGCTACCTACTTAACACCTGAGGCTTTTTGCACCAACAAAATGAACTACCTTTAGTACCTGAAAGAAATTATGATTGCTAATGTACTCCTGTTCTGTATGCGCTAATATACTCCTTTACAAGAATGATGAGCGAGGTACTGAATGAAGTTCAGAAGCCAAGGGCAGAAATTCCATGGAAAATTATTTTCTAGGCACCAAATAAAGGAAGAATTATAGGAAGAATTTCAACATGGTTTATTTTCACTTTTACTTTGTCTGTGTGACCGAATGGGACACTTGTAATGACTTGAGGAGTCATCATCTTGGCAAGTGGAGTTCAAATAGAAAATATGAGCAAAGAAATAAAAGGGTAAAATCTGTACCTAGATGTGACTCTTGCTTTGCATAATACTGTTAGAGTCAAAATCCTGGTTCCTATGCTGTTGTAGATTGCCATTAGTTAAAGGTGCCAGTACAGAAAAAAAGGAAAGGCTGAAGGTTTTTGATTGGTTTGTTTGTGATTTTTTTTATTACATTGGAATCACCTCAATCTTGTTTATGGCCATGAAATCCTACTGTATTTACAAGACCAACTTTCTTCTGAGATCACGTGATTTCTTTTGTGATTAAATACATTTTAAGACAATCCTTGAAGAGCTCTCCTTGTATAGGTGGAAAGACTGAATATTCTTGCTATGAAGAAAGAGGAGGAAGCAGACCTTAACTTTAATAAATTTATGTACATGTGATCCTTAGACTTATATTTATGATATACCTAATTAATAGTAACCCATTAATGCAAGCCTGTATTTCAGAGAAGGCTCTATGTTTAATCTACTAAAAAAAATCATTGCCTTAGAAATAGCCCACTGTCTGATTTTGTAGATTAACATATTTTAGATACAGACACTATGTGCTGTTACCAGTTAAGACGATGGTCTTCACTACAATGTTTTTTTTCACAAATATCCTACTTTTTAAAGAGCTATCTGCAAGATGTTTCTCTTTCCCTTTCTAAAATAAGAAAGGACTCTACCTGGCAAATTATCCAGCCATCTACAGAAAGTTCCTGGACTTTTTTCCTTCAGCCAGGGGAAAAAAAAAGAAAAAAAAAATCAGCTAAGAAGAGTACATTTTTTAGTTCACTGATAAGATAATGAGGGCAACTACTGGTCTTTAGACCAATTTTTATATAAGGAACAATATTTTTGTTGACTTTGTAAATGTCCTTATTATAAAAATACAGGAAAACTAGGTCCCCTACTTTTTCCGCATTAACACATTAATGCTTAGAAGGAGTTACAATGAATAAGTTAGATCTAGTGGTAAATAATAAAATGTTTGTATAACCATGTTATTTGGTGGAGTAAGGGTGCTCCATGTTTCACAGACATGGAATCTCAGAATCATAAAATGGTTTGGGTTGGACGGGACCTTAAAGATCATCCCATTCCAAACCCCTGCCATGGACACAGACACCTTCTACTAGAACAGAGCTGAAACTAAAATTTCTGGTTCTGTAAAGGACAAACAATCATTTCTCATGCTGGAATAGCTCTTGAGAAGCTATGGTCTCTGAAGAAGGACTGGGCTGACCTGAGAAAATAATGCCAATGTATTGTATTATTGGCTGGAGGATCAAAACACAGGGGTCCAGCTAGGTCAGCAAGTGCTTGAGTTGACTCCTATCAAATAGGATGATTCTTATTAATATTTGGGTTATCTAGCCATGAATTTGAAAGAGAGCTTGTCTTGGTCTTGCTAGGTTGCAGTGGTTGGAGCAGTCCTCTCATGAGGCACAGTAGGTCTTGCCTTTTCTGATGAAGTAGGACTTTTTGATTAAATTCAGTGGGCTTCAGACAGTTGTTTCTGCTGGACAACACTGCCTCAAAATTAGAGTTCAAAATTCTTGCAGCATAAGGGGATCATCTTGTGCTCTTCTAATCTGAGCAGAGTGGGATTCTTATGAGAAAGGTATCATTCCTGAAACAGTGCAGCATATAAAAGACACTGAATCAGATTTTTTGTTCACTGTAGTAACATCTGTTCCTATGCTGAAGCAAGTGTCAAACTAGTAAAATACTTTTCTACCTATCAAATTCAAAATTTATCAGAGCCCACCTGAGTCAATGTAATTGCTAACGAAATTTTAAGATTGGATGTATTGTGTCACCATGGCTCAGATCTGTATCTGGTGTAAATCTTCTGTGAATGGGACTAGAGAATTGGAATGGGATATAAAATTCAGCAGAAGATGCCAGCTCATGCAAACCAAGATTATAAGAAGTTTACAACAACTCCTTCCAGGGCAGCTGAGGTTAATACTTTCTGACTTTGAACTGATGTGAGATTAGTAATTTCATCTTTGTTCAGAAAAACAGGAAAATTTAAATCAGTGTGACCAAAGACTTCTCTGTGAACAATTTTTTTTTATTATTATTTTCCTTAAATCACGCATATATTTTGCTAGAAGAAATTCATAAAGTTTAACTTCAGAAGCATAGTTTTTATTTTTAATTATTATTATAATAATTCCTATCTACATTTTTCATTCTCATTTATGCCTAAATATAATAAAAATATTACTATTCATGCAAGACGTTGACCTTTTTCTCTTCCGTATAACCCAAATTTGCATCCCCCAACTTAAATGTTATTGCACATCTCTTTAATTAAATTGATGGAGAATGAATAAACAGCATCAAGGACTGAATTTTATTGTAAAGAGACCATGCCACGACACCAGGTGTCAAATCCCCTGTAATAATATGTGCAATAGAGATGCTCATCCGCTGTCAATCACAGACAAGAATCACTCTGTTGCCTTTCCAAGCTCTTCTAAAAGATTTCTGTATTTTTATATGAGGATGAAGAAAAATATTTTCCCTCTTCTAATTCAACTCTATTCCAAAGCTGAAATTTATGGTGTAATGGACAAGGAAAAGGATAAGACCAAGAAATATTTTTTTAATTTATTGTTTCTTTTCTTGAGTCCTTTTCCTTTCCCAAAATTTTCTTTTGCCCAGATTGCAGAAGTTTGCTTGTTTTCTTTTTTGACACCTATGATGTCAAGCAAAATAAGATTTTATTTAAAGGTGGGTGTAACATATTTCTCCTCATAATCTTAATTGCATAAACATGAGAGGAATGCATATTGTGCTCCAAAATTCCTGTTATAAGTGGGACCTGAGTCTAAATACACAATACCCAATCGCTGAAACTTTGCAAGACATTGCAGTACTTAGATATCATGGGTATATGCCTCTGTAGGATGGGCCCTTAAAACAGCTCCCTAATCTATATAATAATATCAATAATGAAGCTTTCAGTAGACATCAACCTCCTGCTAAGTGCACTCTCTCTGTTTGAAAATCTTGCTAATTCAAGACCATTAAAATAGATTCTCTTAAAGACTCCATTCTGTCAAACACCAAAACTAGAGATATATAGAGAAAGGGATTTAATTATCACTGTTCTATATCTCGAACTGTTGAGTTTTTTCTGAGTACTAATTGCCTAAGTTTGTCTTCAAAAGGCATTTTAATAGTGTTAATACTAGTAAATATTGCTCATTTTGGTACTGATGTGCCGTTTTAATAACCGTTCCCACGGTTTCTAAAAGTCATTTCTTATTGTTTTACTGTAGAAAGAATCTCACTTTAATTATGTCATAATTGTTTGTAAGCCATAGAATCTTAATTAATGCCAATGGCTTAAAGGCACACACTGAGCACAAACTTTATGGTTCTGTTTGTTTTCCAGGCTCTTCCTTCTGTAACAAAAGCCCCAGCATGGGTTCCTATGAGCTGCCTATTTCCTGTGGTCCTTTCTATTTGTTGCTGATTTTTACATTGCTATTTTGTAGTCTTCTCCCTCTTTTGGCTTCCCTGCTTCTGTCATATTTATTTGTATGTTCTTCTTTCTCTTTTTAACCTCATTTCAGTGGATGATTACCAATAGCTTTCTAGACACAGAACAAATATGGGATTCAAAGTTAAGAGTAGGTAGGAAATACAATATAACCCTAGAAATTATGTTTCTCTAAATATCTGGTTTTCCATGCTAGGAAACTTAGCCACTTGGATGATGCTTCTGAAAAAAATAACAGAAAAAAAACCAAACTTGAAAGTCAAATAACTCCTTTTCACAATATGTCTAGAACTGGAAGACCTCAAGGAATTGTTCTATTAGTTCAAATATCTTGGTTATGGCTTTGATGTATGAGCAAAAGTATATAAAGATATTGCAGACAAAAATTTTCCAAAATTTCTGCTGGATGATAAATAATCCTGTTTCTCCAGCTGAATCAAAGGTAACGAGACAGAAAATGGCTATAGCAGATTCTCACCTGGATTTACTTACAAATCATTTTCACCACAGTAGTAGCTCAAGTCTTAAATCCAGAGTTTCATGTTATAATTGCTGCTTAAACACGGAAATAATTCTGTTACAATGCAAAGTCAAGAGAGACAACATTATAATTTTATGGGATACAAAGAAATGATACATAAAGGGATTAAAGAACTAAACTTTAAAAGACATTCACATGCGCAAGTGAATATAACTTTTTTTTTTTCTTGAAATGTCTCAGCAAGCTACATACCTGAGTGGTCTGTATGTCATTATTTTCCATCCCAATCTCCAACCATACAAAAATAAGTATCCGCTAGTATAATGTCAAACAAAAATCACATTACAGTTGCTAGATGGTTTTTGGAGGTTTTTTTCTTCCCTAGAGTATATTTCTAAGCTTTTAATTTTTCTTTCCTCATGGAATGTATTTCAGCAAGAAAAGAGATCACAATATATAAAATTGTGTTGCTTTATTTTAATGTAATAATAAATATGAGACAAAATAACCATATTTCTTATTTTTGCAGAGAGCTCCTTTCTTTTCTCTGTTTCTCTGTCTTCAGGTACTTAAAATCACCAAAAGCAAAAATTGATAGATGAAATTTCACAATCTGCCTTATTAATAGAAAAGAGGGGGAAATATTCAATTTTGTCATTCTGGAAACTGCCAGTAGAGATTTTGGGAAATCAGAAGCACTTTTCCTGCAGAGAAACCTCTCCCAGAGCAGGGGGTGTTGCACCACACTCAGAGTCCCAGGCACCAGAGACAAAGGAAGGCAGGACACTGGGCTGGATGAACCAACACGGTTCCAGCACAGCAGCTCCCAAACCTGAAGTGTTTGTTCCTGAAATCCTGGCAAGTTCTCCTCCCTTACAGCAAAACCCCTCACAGCTGAGAGGTGCTCATAGCTCAGATCCTGCAACACTGACATTAAGTGTAAAGCATCCTAAAAGGGAAAGGACCAGGATGTCTCCTCCCTGCAAGGAGATTAAAGATTTTTAGACAGGGATGATCTTATTCAGGCAAGCTATGCTTCCTTTAAATCATGCTTTGCCATATAACAAAGTAGCTTTTCTGTCGGGGATGCAATCTATCTGCAAGTAAGAAGAGGCAGAGTATTTTTTCCAGGACCTCTGACTCTTGCAAGTAAGTGAGATTTTTTACACCCTTCCAATAAAATATTGAGACCTTTCATGGCAACTTAAGTTTTGTAAATACAAGTGAACGGCGTCTTCGTGAAAACCCTTAATTTGAAAAGGAGGGAAAGGCTTTGTGACAAACACTTACAGCTCTTTAATTACAAACCTTTTGATTTTTCCCTTTTCTGTTGTAATAAAAAAAAACCAAAAAAACCCCAAAAAAACCACCCAAGATATTAAATAATGCCAGTATGCATATTGGTGAAACTGCAATGGGATGAAATTAGATACAGAAAAATATCTAGAATTTAATAAAGAAAAGTGTAACTGTGTACTTGACACCTTGTAAGTGACTTGAGTGGGACATAAGTGTTGCCATAAATCCTTCTAAATATTTTGGGATCAATCATGGAACTGACAAGAGTTATTCCAACTTGAGTGTGAAATAGTTTTATATGCCCAGTACCTATCAAGTGCCACCTTCAAAAAAATTCCACTTGCTCTAATGAAGTTCTAGCATTATTGGCCAGTTTTACAGATAAATTTTCATAGATGCCATGATCTTCCCTGGGGCCAACACCTTGAAAATTTTCTGTAGGGATCAAGAACATGTGCTTGTCAAAACACTGAAAAATATTTTCAGGAATATTTCTTCAGTGTCACACAGTGGTAAGGGAATGGACTTTTTTCCTTTCCTAGCTTACACTAGCTTTAACACTTACTGGGAAAAAAAAAGAGTTGGTATTTATAAAAATGGGCTTTGGGTCATGTTCTCAAATGTTATAAATTTCTGTGTCTCTACTGATCTGTCCTATTACTTGGAATTCTGTTCAGGGAGAGGGAATCTCATGTTCTTCTGGTTTCACCAAATATCCTTCCATTTCACCTTTCATTCTCCAGGACAATGATTATCAGATGTTGAAGATAACATATAACTTTTTTGCCTCAGGCAAATTCACAAATGTTTGCAGCTTTGCTGCAGGGCAGAGGTAGAATATAATCATATGTGCCACAAAAATAGTTCTTTTCACAGTCAAACTAGAGAGCTTTTTAGGCCAAGATTAAATTTGTCAATATTTCTGGAGAAATTAGTGCTTATGTACAGGGAGCTGCAGAGTGAGAATTGTTATATTGTTAATGTAAGGAAACATGTCAGGGTGAGAATGTCTGCCTACACATAGACATTTCCAACAGAACTACTCACCCAAATTCCTTCACATAAAGTGTAGAAAAGGTGGGAACTTTCTAGGCCTATATCTGAGATGGGTCAAATGAAATATGCTCTTAAAGGATCGGGTTTTTCCCCTTTCCTGGGCAATGGTGACTATCCCAGATAGAAACATTTTTATTTCAGCACGCACAGTCAGAAATAAGAAAATCCCACCCTGAATTTCAGATATGGCCATACCAGTATAAATTGTGCAGGTGGGAAGTAGGCATATCAATCCAGCCTCCCATTTGTTTTGCTCCCAGAGTATTTGAAGTTTTTGGCATCAACTACAGCTGTCACATTTAAGATCCTACTGTGGGGAGTCTTCCCTGGTGTAGAATGGGCTGAAAGCACCCCCTTCCCTGACAGACATCCCACTCATGTCCCTTCTCTCCCCTGTTCCCCTGGCATGGAGCAGCAGTGGGAAGGCCCCTGCACTGCTCAGCATGATGCATCTGTCTCCATCACGGGGTAGGTGAGTGCCACATCACTGCACCATCACAGCCTTGACTGTGTCGTGTCCATAACCGGCTTACTCCACTCACTTGAGCACTCTATTTATATAGTATTATCTTCAATTGTGCTATGCATTTGAAAATCCATTTTAGCCACTCTCAGGACCCTATTAAAGAATTGTGGCTATAACCTACTGAAGTTATCTGGTTTAGTGACACGAAGGGGAAAAAAAATAAAATGTGTGCCTGAATTACCACAGGGTTTCTGCTCATAATGGGTGACTAAATACAGTACGGTGCTCTGTTTTAAAACTGTCAGTAACTCATGGTCCCTTTTTTTATATTTACTTTAATGAGAATAACTCACAACAACACCAGCTTGTCATCACTTCCATCTCATTGCTCTTGTTTACACACAAGGCTGTAAAACTTTACCTCTGCAGATTGCTTTAAAAACATAAATAAAAATAAAATCTAATTTACATTTTTGTTCCAACTGGTTTTCTTGACAGACAGCTGCCCACAGCTCAGTGGTTGCTCTGTTCAGTGTACTTTAATTTTCAGCTTTCAAGTTTTTCTGCAGCCCATTCAGAAGTAAATTCTCAGGGAAAATTGAGCTCTGTCATGGATGGATTAGTACTATAATAGTTGGTCACATATCTTGCATGAAACCTTTCAAAAGCAAGGCAAATGAGAAGGAAATGAAATTCATTTCATACTTCTTCAAGCACACTAAAAGACTTTCTCTCCAAGTAATCTGTGAAGTACCACTAGTTTATTGGAGGTTCACATAACTACCATTACATTATACCTTGTCACAATCTCATATATTGGGTGACTGCTTTTTCTGAACTGATGGTACCTGCAAAGTGTGCTCCATAGGCACTGAGGAGAGAATACGGTTTCTCAGATCAAAATGTATAGGTCCTGGGAACGGCATAAATAAAGGTACTTGAAGCAAATTGGGACATTACAGGTCATAGGTCAATGAAATCTGAAAGAGATATATTGAGAAGTCGTGCTTGCTATGTGATGAACTGATACACTGAGAAAGAAAAGGGAGGGAGAGAGGAGAGGGAAGAGCAAGAGAGAGCATAATAAAGTTTTTTCTCGACAGTTAAGGTGCAGGAGCTGCAGCCATTTTCCCTGGTGGAGCGGGAAGAAGCTATATTGCTTTTAGCAATCCATTTGGTTTCTTTGTCATTTGCAATGAAGGCAGTGCTTCATCCCTTAAGCACATCTGTGTGTGTCTCCCAGAGTGTATAAATGTGTGTTTTATTTCTTCTTAGGGTAAGATAAACAAATATCTGCATTATTTTGGATAGTTATTTGATTCTGCCTTTTAGATGAAAACTATTTGCAGGCAAGGGGAAAAAGAAATAGCTGCAGAGATCTTGTTCATGTTTTGATGGTGTCACGAAGAATTGTAAGTAGAAATATGGTTGATGTTTCTCTGCTGATGCAGGTAGGGAAAGAATAGGTGTGAGCCATGATTCAGGCCCTGGTTCAGGCAAGGAGTTAAATATAAGTTTTAGGCTTCTGGAAAAAAAACAAACCAACAAACTACTTGAAGACCCTGATAAATCAGGAGTTAGCACTGCAGATTTTCTAAACAGAATTGTTTTGTTAGGATTTAAGTGGGAGAGTGTGATCATTTAAAAATATCTTTAGAATAGCAAGTAATTGTGATTTAATTGCTAAGAAATTTGTTTTTCTGGTTGTCAAAGTACTGCAACACTAATTCAAACTCTGTGTGCTAGCATAAAAGTGTTGAAAATATAGTCTATAGATGTATTTTAATTGCAAAGCTTTTTATTTGGGAAAAAAAATAAAAAGACAATTCCGAAAAACACACAGAAAGTGTTTGAAGCCCCAAAACAAAATCACAATATTTTTTGCTTTCTCTGATTCTATTTTTCCTCAAAATTCCTATTTGACTCAACCAAAAAACTTAGGGCACCCCAAATAAATATTTAAGAAAAATATACTTTTTATGAATAATGTAAGTCGGTGACTTGCAGTCAGATCTTGCCCTAAAATGCCCCCAAATGACCAACCAATCAAAACCAAACCCAAACCCAAACCCTCCTCCAAAAAAGAAAAAAACAGAGACCATCTTTGCCTGATTACAGAAATTCCTAGTAAGTTCTAAAGTCACTCTAGAAATTTAGCATTTAGAGATGAGACTTTAAACTCTACTGAGGAAGACATGAAACCTAAGTATTTTTTCCCAGTGCAAATACTGAAAAAAAGTTTGATTTTTATTGATTTAACCTTATTTTACTTATGTCAAGAATAAGGCTGATTTTCCCAATCTGTCTGCTATTAAGAGAATTCATCTAAAAGCCATCCAAGCACTGACACATAAGGTGGACCATAACTTTTCTTATTACTGTTATTGCTGAGGATTAAATTTCTGTCCATTGCAACTTTAACTTAAAATATTCTTCACTGTCTTCCCCCTTATTCTATGTTTATTAAACAAATTGAGTACATGTTGGAAAGGATGCCGAGTAAAATGGTCTGGTGGAACGGGATTGGAAAGAGATGGTCCCGAAGAAACCTTCCAACCCAAACTATTTGGGATTCTGTGATTCTAAGATACATCTCTTGGCACAGCTAGAGGGGGAGCCTAAGATAAAATTTCTCTGATTTAAGATAATACGGCCATGTTGCCTTCTCAGATGCAGTTGTGGCAATATATAAGAACAGCTCCTATGTACCAGAATTTCTTTGTGCTGTTTGAACAGTGATCAAAAGACAAGTTCCCACCTAAAGCAAGCACCTTGTAAACATAAAGGATGGGAAAGAAAAAGAAAAAAGTTGAATTCTGACAAAACTGGTACCATAAAATTATTCGAGGCAAAACACAGGTGAGCCTTTGAGGCAAGACCTTTCTGTATATCAGAAATAACTCTTGAGCAGCCTGTGCTGATTTCTGTGAATAGAAATGGTTATTACAGTTAAAACAATGGCAAGTGCTTAAGGATAAAGAGATGACTAGCAGGAATCAGCAGGATCCCTTTTAGAACTATGTGCCTCAACAGAAGATGGGCTAAGTAATTAATACCTGGAATTATCCACAGCTCTTTTCCTCTGACAAGTTGTATAAGGTAAGCAAATTCAGCTAAATGTGTGGGATACAGTTCCGTATTTAGCCATTAATATGATAATATGTCACCCAAAAATCTCTGTCCAAGAGAAATGTGCCAAATGACACAGACATCTGATTAGTGAAGGCATGCAACAGATTATATGGAGAAACCTCAGCATCTTCCTCAGCTTCAAAATCACGTTCATTGATTAATATCAGCTAGTGCTCCAGGTTAGCAGTTTCCATTGGCCTCCAGGTGACTTAGCAAAGTGAAAGACAAGAAATTAGCGGTAACAAAGGCCTGAGAAGTTAACCTGATAGCTCTCCTAGTAATGCAAAGGGCTGTTCTGTATAGTGTGCTTAAAAAAGGCCAAGGAAGCAGTCCAAAGGAGAGGAGTTTCTGATCACATGATGGAAGAGTAAAACTGTCTGTGTTAGACTTGTACTGTGTCCCCTGGGAGAAGGGAAGGAGGAAAGGAGATGCAGTTGAAACAAATGAACTTTTCCAGAAAAGACTGTGGTTTCTGGTTTGGGAGATGGATTTTCTTTTGTTTTGTTTTTAAATAAAATCAAAACAGCATGCTTACTTTTTATGTATCCATATTCAATTTTACAAATTCAATAAATGAGAGTAGCTTTTGAAGAGATACAACCCACAAAAATATCAGATCTAGAAAAATAACAAAGAACCACAAGCAGCTCTACAGTTTAATTTTAAAGACAGAATGGTTTCTATTTGAGTATTTGAGAGTTTTAAAGATAAGAATTATTTCTTTTAAGTTCATCCCCATAACTTGAACAAATCTAGTAAATGAGGGAGGTACAGGCAGAGAATTGTCTCCTTCTAAGACAAGCTTGTGAGACAGGACAAATTGTCTTCTGGAGCCTTGATTTACGTCTACAGGCTAAAGTAGGAGTATTTTGGTAAGTTAGACTGCACAGCTAATTTAGACTTCTGAAATTTGGCAAGATGGATAGCTCCAAATGTACTTTGATAGACTGCTCCAAAAGACAGCCATTACCTGAAAGAATCTTTTAGCTTCTGCTAAAAGCATGATCATTCAGTGAACCTAAATTCCAAGTACAAGATTTGTTTGCCATTGGAGACAAAGAAGTATGTGATAAGGCTTTTTGAAAGGCCAAAAAACTTAGTCGATATAACATTTCACTGTCCTTAAATGGGTCATGAGCCATCTGCATCACTAAAGCTTAGGCCAAAACCATTCATGTGTCCCATATTTGGGACAACCGAGTCTGAAGAAACAAAGTTTAATGTGGAAAAAAGAACAGAGAGGCTTTGGTAGCCTTTCAGCAGGGGGCAGTGTGTATTCCGTCATTAAAACAAGGTAGAAATATACCTCAGCAAACCTGAAGCTGCCTGTAATGCAGGGGTTTGAGGAGGTCAATAAGATATGCTGGACTTAGGACCATGTAGCAAATTATAAAGTGAGCAATGCTAAAATCAATATGATATTTGACTGTCAGCCAATGCAATTTGCTCAAAATGGGTTAAATTCACTCCTGCCATTTCCTCTTTTATAAGGAACTTGGCAGTCTCATTCTGTTATCAAGTGCAAAGCCCTCTCTGAGATCTGACTGGGATAGAAATGAATGCAATTTTGAAATATTCCATAAATGCAGAGTGATACAGGGGCTAAGATAGGCATGAAATCAGACTGAAACTTTTTATCTGCTGCATATCAGGTTAGCAGTGAGATGAGACGACCTTTGCCAGATCTTTTTCCCCCCAAAGCATAAAACAAAATATGCCAGTATTTTGCACATCCACCACACCCTTCACCTTTCATCTTAAAGAACTATATAAATATCAGAGTACTTAATTAATAGTGCATTATCATTGCTGAGGTGACATAGAGGCCAGAAATTAGGGCTCTGCTTACTGAATTTTGTACCTGCAACTCACAAAAAGAACTGTTTCTATCCAATGCAAAGAATGCCATGGTGGAATGGAGTTTCTGGGCCAAATGATGACTCAGTTACACAGGTGTAAATTAGAGACAGCTCTGTTGAAGTCAGTAAGGTAAAATTGGTGCAAGGATAAGAGGCGTGCACTCTAGAATTATACAAAATGTACACTTGAGCAATGTCAAAGTGGCAACATTTTGCTTAAACTTATTCCTTCCTCAAAGAATAATACAGGGCATCTATCAGGGATTTCTACTCCTTTCTTTTATATGGATATCCAAGTGGAAAAAATAATTAAGGTAATTATGATTGTTACTATTATTACTACGACTACCTCCTAGCCTTCATGTTTATAGCTGAATATTTATGACTTTTATTTTTTAACAAGGTTTCAATGCATTCAGGCTAGGGGTAGAAATAGAACTGGTAGTTACCCACAGAAAATGAATTATGCACCAAATTGTAAATATTCCATTTCCTTTTCTGATCTGAAAGTCCCCAAAGAAATATGAACACTTTATTTAAAATTCATCTGCAATGAAATTTCCTGGCTGCACAGAGCACTCCCACAAATGCACAAGTATTTGCAAAAAAAGATAGCTTTTTATGAGAATGCTACTGTGTGTTAATTCTGTTTTTTGCAGTCAGTCTAGTCTGTCCTTCTCAAATCAAATGAAATACTTCCAGGTGATGTGCTGTAAAAGAATAGATGTAAATAAATGCATCTTTCAAAAATAGGATTTAACTTATTTATACAGTTGAATTTATTTATACTACAGGATAAAGATTCATTCAGACAAAATACTTATTACAAGATGCACAAAGGCTGAAGGACAGGTTTGATTCACTATCAGCTGACAAGTAAACAACAGGACACCGGCGTAATACTCCAACTACAGAATAGATAATTTCTTCCATAATCTTGACTGTTTATTAAGCTAATAATATTCTCTACACCTCTTTGAGCAATCCACGTGCAGCATGGTATCAATTCAGTCTAATTAGATTAGAATCTAATCTTTTACTTATGATGATGTACTTTCAAAGAAAATGAAATGGAAACAAAATCATCACTTCTGTCATCATCTTATAGAATTTCTGGTATTTATTGAAACTCAGTTTCTGTCATTTACTTTTTCTTCTACTAAGAGAAGAAAAGAAAGTGGATTTGCTTTTTTTTGGTTGCTACTGAAAAATCCTGTATTTACATGGATATTTTGTTGCTCAATTAAGAAGACGAAACAGAACCAACCAAAAAATGAAAGCCCAAAGAAGCAATCTCAAAACCCACACTTCCAAAAACCACCAAAACCTTCAAACCACTCAAACCACCAACCAACCAACAAAAAAAGACATAAACAAAAACAAAAAAACCCAACCAAAACAAAAAAATGCAGACAGACTGAAAAACCAAAAAAAACCAAAAGCCCCAAAATCTCAAAACTCAGACTACTTTTTACTATTTTTTTTTTTCTTTTTGAGGAAGAATAAACTTAATCTCTTTAAATTTGTGTGGCTCTCTAGAGATGAGCATTTTCTGGAGAGAAATGTCTGTTTGATTTTTTTTTCTTTTTCAAGTTGCAATGTAATATTTTGACAATTTTATGGAGAATCACAGTGGAGTGCCCACAGAAGGAGATTGCTGACTGACCTTCAGGTCCAGCTGACTCATCCAATGCACCTCATATTTGTGCACCACTGCCACTCACCATTTCAATAAGCTCTGCATCACCCAGTAAGTGTGATGTAGCCACCTACCTTGGTGAGCAGGAAAAGACCCATCCAGAGGGCAATTCATGGGTTGTGTGATGGGTGTCTTGAATTGTTCAGAAAAATCACCCTTTATAGGGAGCCTAACTAAGTTTTGGGAGTCTACTACACAGCTACTGATATTAGAATGGATTCATTTCACTACTGACCTTTGGAAAAAGAATCCTCAGACTAACTAACTAACTCAGAAAATACAAAAGACTGTAATATCAAGAAGCTGTATTTCCCACATTTTGCCTCTAATGTACCTAATTTTGGTGTTCCGGACAATGTCTTCTACTGGAAAGACAAAAACAAAACAGAAAAGAAGAAAGCAGAAAGGAAAAGGAAAAGGAAAAGGAAAAGGAAAAGGAAAAGGAAAAGGAAAAGGAAAAGGAAAAGGAAAAGGAAAAGGAAAAGGAAAAGGAAAAGGAAAAGGAAAAGGAAAAGGAAAAGGAAAAGGAAAAGGAAAAGGAAAAGGAAAAGGAAAAGGAAAAGGAAAAGGAAAAGGAAAAGGAAAAAAGAAAAAGAAGAAAGGGAAATAAAATAAAAAAAAGAAAAAGAAGAAGAAGAAAAAGGAAAAGGAAAAAGAAAAAGAAAAAGAAAAAGAAAAAGGAAAAGGAAAAAGAAAAAGAAAAAGAAAAAGAAAAAGAAAAAGAAAAAGAAAAAGAAAAAGAAAAAGAAAAAGAAAAAGAAAAAGAAAAAGAAAAAGAAAAAGAAAAAAAAGAAGAAAAGAAGAAAAAGGTGCTGCAGTTTTCTTTAAAGCAGTGTTGCTACATCAGAAAACAAGGACATTGGTGTTGAATTCCCCACAAGAAATCCCAGGTGATCTTTATCTTAAACACACAGAGATAATTTTCCTTTTCTCTTACAATTAGATCTGTCTTCTATTACAGCTTCTTCAGTTCACCCTGTACCTATTCACAGTTTTTTTCTTGATGCAGAACCTCAAGTTCTTCTTTTCTACAATGGAGATTGCTTAATAGAGAAACCTCACTCTCTGAGGTTCATACTACAAGTTTTTCAAAAATCTATTAGTATTAAAAATTTTCTGTCTATATTTTTTCCCTCAAAAGTAACTTTAAATACTTGAATAAAATAAATTCAAACAGGTTATGTTTTTACACTTTAGCATTTCTCCTTTTCCCTGAACAAAATAATATGCAGTTTGATGGCTTGTCTTTGCAAAAAAAAAAAAATATATATACCATGGGGAAAAATGTAGGAGTTTGATTTTGTAATGTATAGTGTCAGTGTCTAATTTTATCTTTTATATCTTCATTATGTTTTTAATGTGTTTATTCCAAACTTTCTCTGACTTCATGGCCTATCATAATTTAACAACCTGTTCCAGTGTCTCATCACCCTCACAGACAAGAAATTCTTTGTAATGCTTCATCTAAACCTAACTTCTTTCGCTTTGAAGCCATAACCCTTTGTGCTATCACTCCATGACCCTGTCAAAAGTGTCTCTCTTGTAGCCTGTTTAGGCGCTCCAAGATCTCCCCAGACCCTCCTCTTCTCCAGGCTGTACAACCCCTGGTCTCAACCTGCCTCTGTATCAGAGGAGCTCCAGCCCTTGGATCATCTTTGTGTTCCTCCTCTGGGCTCACTTCAGAATGTCCAGATCCTTCTCATGTTGTGGTCCCTAGAACAGTTCTTGGTACTCCAGGTGAGTCTCATGAGACCAGAGAAAAGGGGCAGAATCCCCTCTCTCCACCAGCAGCCCACTCTTCTTTGGATGCAGCCCAGAACTCAGTTGGTTTCTGGGCTGAACACACACAGTGCTGGCTCAGCTTTTCATCCACCAGCACATCCAAATCCTTCTAGTCAGAGATGTTCTCAATCCATTCTCCACCCAGCCTGTATTTGTGCTTGGCATTGCCCCAACCCATGTGCAGCACCGTGCAAAATAGCCATGGTGCTACTGAAAATAAAGTGAGGAATAAATTCTTTTACATAGCAGGACAAATTCCCAAAAGATCCACATTTATCACAACATACCAAGACACTTTTTTTCTGTTTTCATTAATTACCATCTCTTTAGGCTAGAATCTTTAGGTTTCTTCTTCTATTGTGTTCACTTGCCAGAGGTGAAAAAAATCACCCGTATGTCTCTTGTGATTAAAGCCTCACTTAAGGACTAAGGCTTCAGATACTCTTGAGGTTTTCATGTGGTTTTACATTCTGTAGTCTGTCACCATGGAGTTCCTTGAAAAGTTGCAGCAGTTAGGGGGAAAAATAAATTAAAAAAAAAAAAAGAAAAAGCCGAGGAGAGAGAAAGAGGAAAATAAAAAGCAATAATGAGATAACTAAGGAAGAACTTATTTTACACAGCTATCTTCTCAGAAAACGTAATACAGTGTATAAGGCTCCTGACTTACAGAAGTTAAAATATACTTTCAGAAACATCTCACAGCAAACTAGGTTCCCTGAAGGCCCCCACAGATTTTTCTCCTCCAAATCAAATTACTAAAGTCCTCATTCAGGTGAACATTTAAACATTTGGATTCATTATATTTTGCATATGGCCTCTTGTTTAGATAGCTTTAATAATTTGTCTATCTTTTGCACTTTCATGAGTATAAGCATTCCTTATCCACGTCCTTTTGCTGTGAATTATAAACTAACAGACAGTATGAATTTAGACGTGAATTTAGTGAATAATCTCTGATATACGTTATCAGTCAGGCCCTGATGAGCCTATTGAAATCAAAGGGAAGATTCACATTCAGAGTCTCTTTAGTGAGAATTGGATCAAGACCTTAGCAATGTTTAAAGCATTCACTGAGTTTAAGTTCTAGATGCACTACTGTATCTGCAATATTGATGGCAGTAAACCAGACAGGCAGAGCTGAGTTAGGACCAAAATGAGCTATCAGTGCATTCATCTGTTAAGATCATAGAAGTAATAAAAGAATGGAACAAAGTAAGTAGCACAGAGAAAGAGTCAGCCATTGCATGCAGTTTCTTATACCAGCCAGTCAAACCTGACTGCATGGGATTTTGGTTTGTTTGTTCAGGGTGGGTTTCTTGTGTGAGGATTTTTCAGAGTTGTGGGGCTTTTTTACTTAAAAATCAAACAAACCAAAACATTTTAGCAGAAACACAAGGACACATTCTTATAAAGGCAACATTTACTAAAAAAGACCCAGTCAACATTCTTACTACACTTAGGGTAGACTTCATTGCACTTAATATTATTTTCAAAAAGTAATGTTTTTAGTCAAAACTGGTTGCTTCCTGTAGCCTATAGTTAGATGTAGACACTTCCAGATAATTCTAACTCATTGTCCCCTAAAGGAATTTCCTGTTCTCTCTATCTAGGGTGGATAGTTGCTAACCTTTCAGATAGCCAAAATTATTTGCACTAATAAAAATTATCTGGTCAATAATTTTATTTACTAGGTATTTACTTGTCCAAGTTACTGATAAAATATATTTCAATATTTGTCTCTCACTTAAATAAAAAAAGTAAATACATTACCAGAGGAGATAGACAGGAACTAAAATGAGATCTGTTTTTTGCTGAATTTTCAAAACAATTGAAATGAGCCAGAAATGCTGATATGGAAGTAGTGTCTAGGAGGAAGAAACTTCTCTTACTGGTGAGAAAAATGAAAAGTGGAAGGGCTAAAAGCAAATCACTGTAAGAAGAGCAGAAAGAAAGTAAAAAAAAAAAAAAAAAAACAGCAATAAACCAGTTCTTCCCTCTTCCCTTTTCAAACCCAGTGGTTTTGAAAAATAAAGCAGGAAACTTCAAATTAGTGCTATGAAGCAAAAACACTGTTTTGTGAAAAAATGTGGAGATATTCCTATTGGTAAAATGTAAGCAATTCTGAAATACAGTCCAGTTGAGTCCAGAAAAATAGTATTTGAATAGAGAGTTTTTATTGGAGATGGAGTGAAAATTCTGACAAAGCTTAAGAAAAAAAAAAAACCAGTATTTTCTGAGAACATATGCTTGAAGATAATTTTTTTGATGGGGAGGCAAAAGGAAAGAAAAGTCGCTATTGCCTTTGCGATTACTCTGGAATCCAGGGCCTCAGAACTATTTTATGTGAGAAATTTTCTGTGATTTACAACAGAGGCTTGAAAGAAGTTTCCTGAAATCTTAAAAGTAATGCCATTCTCCTGTTTTCCCCCTGCTGCCCCATCCTCCCAATGTGTCTGTTTTTGGGGGGGTGGTTTTCCTGATGAATCATTTTAACTATTGACAGAATAATGTTCGATTGAAAGTGACTCTAAAGGAAGAAAATGGTCATACATCTTGTGGTTTGAGAGAAAGAAATCAAAATTACTCAGACTATGCAGAGGTACTCCGACATTTATTTTGAATTTAGTTGAGTGCATGCTGGTGTAGCTCTGCATAGTCTTCATCACAAATTATCGGCTTCTGTTAAATGAGACGTGAAAAAATCACAAGAGCAGAAGAACAATGCCAGAAGGAAGAACAACATTGGGGTTTCTCCATTGCCCTGAAAGGTAGCAAATATTATTTCAGCAATACAGACAGTATCTATTAAAAAAAACCCCATAAATCTCAGTTTTAACTGTCAACAAGCTGCAGAATTGCTTTCTTCCCATTCCTACCAGAGTCCCCGATTAAGTAGGCTTCAGTGTCATGATCTAGAATCCATAGACAAAGAGTTTTTTGAGTGCCTATTTCAGAAATCAAATTACAGAGGTTATTAAAAATATCTTTTCCACCTCCTGAATAATGTTCACAACAAATAAATCAAGCAGCAAGCTCTATTTTTAAATGATTGACTCAGGTGCCTGATGTTTAAGGATTTATTTCCAAAACTCCCTTTTAAAATGGTGACCTAACCACTTCTGATACAAGTGGATGAACCTCAAAAAGAAATAAAGTTTCAGGCCCTCTCTCTTTGCTGATTATTATTGCCTCATGAAGATTTTCCCATGCTCAGCTGCTGTAGATTCTTTACCTCACTTGCTTATACTTTTTTTCTTGGTTATTCTGTAGGGGGTATAGGCCAGTTAGTTAACAGTTAAAATAACTTCCAGGAACTGGCCAGCTCATTTACAGTTATGAGATACTTAATTACTTTTTTTTGTATCTAATCTTCAACATCAAATCAGATAGTAAAGTTTTGATGCCTTACAAGCACACTTGATTTGGTAATCAAACAGGATTATAAAATTTACATGGCAAATATGTGTGGTGTTGTATTTCCCACTGATTCACTTATTAAATTAAGCTTTCACATTATTCCCCCCACCCCCAACTTTCCCCTGCCCCTAGCCCTGGCTGTGCCCTCGCCAGGCTGTGTTCTCCCTGTTGGTTCCTGTACCCCAACTCTGCCCATGTACCACCCCTGCAATCTGAGAAAATGCCCCTGTTCCCGGATCACGAGGTCTCTCTGGCTCTGGGGATCACTGGGACAAGATTTAACCATTAAAGGTTCTTGGAAGCAGCCATGAGGGTCCCTTTGCTGTCACTGTGTTGTAGAGCTGATAGCTAGCCAGAGCAAAATTGTGGGGCCATCCAAAAAGGACTACAGGAGGACAAAATGGTCGCACTGCCCTAAGCAGCCCTGCTGAGCTCTCTGGGAAAGCTGCAGCTCTCTAAACCAAACCTAGAACTGCAACAAATATGTAAGTAAAAATAATAAAGAAAATCTTTGTTCTTGCAGCTACTGAAGATTTGATTAGGCAAATGTAGCTGAACAGGATCAACTGTTAAATACCAGAAGCCTGTGATATCAGACTAGACTATTTAATGGTTCTAGTGGTGTTAAAAATCCTTAAATCTGTAAAATCTGGATGACATCTGATATATATAGGTTGGACTCATAATGAGTTGCACAGCTTGTCCCACTGCCTCCGTTGGAAATATTAACAAAGTAAAAATAGTAAAGGAAAAAAATATGGTTCTAAGTGTAACATCTATCAACATGTTTAAGTTCTCAGATTCTGGTTAGAACTCCCCTAACCTCATATTGATTTCCTGAAATCAATTAAATCAATGGGCGTCTTGAAACTGAAATAGGAGTCAGAACTCTGAAATCCGTCTTTGGGACTGGGCCTGAATTGCTCCACTATGAACATTTGAATATCTTCTATGTCAACATGGCTGTAGTGAATTCCATTCTCTGGATCATAGGCCTATTAGGTCCAATTCTGGCTTTCTTTGTGGCATTTGATTTCCAACTGTGAACATTACCTCCTGTTCAACAAGCTCCAGTGTAATTTTCCATTTTGTTTCATTGAGTTAAAGGAAGAAAAGAAACTGTCTTGAGAGTCTTTCATTTTATAGACAGCTGGTCATTTCATTAACACTTTTCATATTCTTGTTTGTCATGATGACTGACTATAGTAAAAAGATTTTCTTCCCATTAACATATGATAGAGCAGCACTTTTTTTCCCAGGGATGTATTGATCGGGTGAGGAGTACATTTATTAAAATGTAACCAGAATCTACTTGCTGGCTCGTACGAATGGGGCACACTTTAACCAATTAAATAGTCATGAAGAAGAGGAAAATCAATATTTCTTGGATCTTTCTACTTGAAACTTTGCCAGCAAAAGGGCCTATAGATTTACAAAATTAATAAACAAATGAACATAAATCTTATTATTTTGATTTTTAATTATATATTGGGTCAGAAGAGAAGCTTCAGTTATCTAGAGGAAGATTAACATCAGTTAGATAAATCCAATTCCATGATTCGTAAATTACTATAATAAGGAAGCTTAATGTATATGAATCAAAATCAATTTCTTTCATTCTAAGAAAATCTTAGAGTATTTCTTTTTTGTGTTTAAAAGTGATTTTTAATATTAGTTGTAAAAGTATTTTGAAGGCCCATTTCAGAATGCAATCAGAAAAAAAAATTCCCAATAGGCTGTAATGAGCAGTGACTAGACTGAAGACAAAGCACGATTATGTTAAAGGGGGGCACCTCAAAAAGTTCTTCTATTCTGTATTTTTACTTGCATTCTTAATTCTTAAGCCATAGTTTGTATAGCAAACGTGTTATGCTGTAACACTCTGGGTGCAATTCTTCATAACTATTTTAAAGGATTCCAATGAGACCCCATTATGCTAACTCCAGGAAGGTGTCAGTGTACGGACATGGGCTACTGATCACTGGTGGCTTGAATAAAATAAATGAAAGATTTCTTTAGGAAGTGAAAAGTCAGTTTAACTCTCAAACCAGTGTAACTCACATACAGGGGCTGCCAACCACGTGTTTCAGATGGAGGATATTCCAGTGTAATTTCTTGTGTGAGAAAGGCAGACTGAGAAGAACAGATAAGGGATGTAAATCAGAGCTTGCATGGTGCTGAATGGATGCAGCAGGACATTCACAAAGCTAAAAACTGTTATGTGGATATAGAACACTTTTAATAACTCCTAGAAGAGAAGCTATAGCAGTAACCAGTTGAAAAACTCCACAGCAGTCACCACTGGTACAGAAAGTATCCAGTAAGTACATAAAAGTTTATTTATTATCTAAGAGGATCTGCTGTCAAATAAACTTTCCAGCACCTGGGGGCTTTTTTTTATGTTTTAGGTGGTTTCTTTTTTATATTTTAACTTAATACATTCACTCACACAACTCAAAGTACAAGATGTACTAATTAAAAGGAAATTTGGTGTGTTGTTGGTTTTGTTAGATAAGTTGCTGAGAATTTTACCTGTCAACATTTACTAGAGTTGCACCTATGTTGTGGTGGATTTCTTATTATTCATATTGTTATGCAGATTTTATTAGAGATTCTTTCAACCAAGAGGTGATTTGAAACTGAACAAAATTCTGGATCAATGTTTCCATCAGCTGTGTTCACACATGCACCTGTTTCATCCAAAGGACATTTTTTATGCTATGAAGTAGCACATCTACTCAGTATATAAATGCACACATGAGATTATGAACACAGAGGGACACACATAAAGAGCACATGTTTTGAAAGGCTCTCCAGTAAATTGCCATTAACTTATAAAAAACAATTCAAGGAATACTGTTCCCTTGTAGGGATGTTTATTACTAAGCCTGAAGGTTAACACTCCTATTACCTTAAACTCTTAACAAATATTTTGTGTTAAACATATGCAAGATAAAGGCCTGGAATTAGACCTTTAGCACACAATCAGTAGCATAAAGAAAAGAAGAAGTGTTTATCTTTTTCATGTTTGAGTCTGCAAAATGACTTTTAATCAAATTATTGGGAAGTGTTTCAGGAGCTTCAATGGGTATTGCACTAAATTCTAAAAGATATAATTGTTTTGGTACCATTGCTGCTTCTTCTTTTATCAGTTTTGCTGAAAGCATAAAACTTGAAGAATGGTGACCAGAATAAAATGAATTTCAGAATCTGTCTCTGTAAGTCCTAAAATTAATCATCTAGCATTCTAAGGGGTAAAGAGTCCCAAAGATTCAGTAACTAAGAAAGATACTGAGAATGAAATCAAAGTTGAAAATAAAGTCATTAAAATGAAAGGAAAAATGAGAGGCACAAGGAGTCTTCAGATAAAGAGAAATTACATACGCAACAAGGATCTTATCTGACTTAAGCAGATGATAAATAGAAATCTGTTGCTTCACTATGTGCAGATACATTTTTCAGTCTTGCACTGAGGACAAATACACAGTGCAAATAGGGGAGCGGATAAAACAGCAGGAAAAATCAGAATGAAGCAAGGTTTTCAGTTGTGTTTTTACACTAAAAGAGTTGAAAATTGTTGCTGTCCATAACTCTGTGCATAGCTATATTAATGTATACTGCATTCGCTTTTGTGGCATCAAATTACAATACGATTAACCACATTTAAGACGGTAGAACCACTATGAGTTAGATACAAGACATAGAAATTCAAGTGCCTTGTGCAAGAAAATCAGGATTATAAGCAGAAATAGAAATGTTCAGGGCTACCGATGAATGGAGCACAGATAGTGCTTCTTTCACCCTTAAGTCTCGTGGCTTCTTTCACCCTTAAACTGCAACACAAGAAGAATACAGGGCTCACTTGATCACTTCACATATCACAGGTGTAAATAATCCCTCTGGGGTTTTTGTTTATTGTTTTTCAGCATGCCACTCCAACATTCTAAAGAAAGTAGTATCTGTGTTCGTTACATAAAACAGTGCTGAACTAGTCACTAGCTTGTGTGAAGAGTCTCATTTCCTAAGTTCTTATTTCGGAAGTTCTCCATACAGGCTTCAGAAGATCCTGCAGTGCTGGAAGCACCTTGCATCAAGCCATTATTTTCAAAGTAACCGAGTATTAGCGTGAATCTGATTTCAAGATTTGCAAGCAGTCCAAACCATGGTTTCACATCCTGAGAAGTGCCTCGGAATTTCACACACCAAGGCACACTCAAGGCAGAACTGGCCTGAGCCCAGTTCCAACTAGGGGGAAAAACTGTTATCTAAGTTTCTCCAGGTGTAAGAAAAAAGCTTCAAAAAAAGAAAAAATTGGAATGCTGTTTAGTAGCAATGTAGTTCCATTTGTTTTGTTGTATGGACAGTGAAAACCAGGGAGATGGGTGCATAAATTGGCTCTGCTGTACTTGACTTTCTCCATTAAAAAAAAGGAATAGTTGGCCAGACATGGGGAATTTGCTTGCTATTATAAAATATGTAAGCTATTCAAAGTACAGATTGTTACAGACCTTTCTGAGCCCTTTATTTTCATCAGAGATTTGTAGGAACTCATTTGCTTCAAGTCTAAAGCAGCAGGTAGATTTTTCCAGAGCAGAAGCAATTTTCTGTGCACTGCAAGGCCTTCAAAACATCAGAGAACATTGTTCTTCTTACTGTCTCTATTAGACACTGTTTATTCTCTTTCACAAAGTGCTGTGTAATCTGTAAATAAGAAATGCAGCAAACATGTTAAAGATGTTAATTAACTGTTGTGTTATGCATTAATATCACCAAGCATTCATCCTTCCTCATGAATGGAGCTGGCAAATCTTCTGATCTTCCCTGTTTCTATAATATATTAAACCATTAGAGTTATGTGGAGTTTCACAAAGGAAAAAAAAAAAAAACCCTACAAGAATTTGATGGAAATTATAGCTTATATCCATTTAAACTTAATGAGTCACTTGCCATCAATACATAAAGTGGTTCTGATATTTTGGGGGTGAGCAGGCTGTTATTAATCCTGCCCATTGCTTTTAATGCGTGATAGAGCACTAATGGGTATTCAGTAAACAGAAACAATTAAGTAAATTTGCTGGAAAATGTTTTGGAAGGTAACACCCTCCTCCACTTGACTATAACAGCCTTTCCACCATGATCAATTAAACACTATTAATAAAACAAGATACTCAGCCAGAAATATATTTTTAACCTTGATCTCTGAATTAAACAATTCTGGAGTTACCATCCCCCCTCTTTCACATTCAGACATTATCAGATGTAAAGACTGGGATTTGTTTAGCCTGAGTAAACAAGGACCTAGGAATAGGAGAGCAAGATACATTTCCAAGGGCATTTGAAAAGTGGTGCAAAAAGAGACAGAAATACTTTATGGTGGTTCAAGGGAGAACATGAAAAACAGGAAGAAATTTAACAAAGGAAAAATAAAAGCCCTGTTGCTTGAGAAATTTCAAGGAAGGTTTAACAAAGCATGAACGTGTTACAGTGTGGATACTACAACACGATGTATCAAACAACAAGGCCCGTGGAAAATAAATATCTACGGACCAATTCTTGATAGATGTTTCAGAGAGATGTTTATTTCTCCAGCCGCATGGCTGGAATCTGCTGAGGAACTGTTTCAGTCACGGGACCTGAGGGTCCTTTCCCGCGCACGGGAACACAAAACAACCACTGGGGAACGAGGCTGACCAGGGGCAGGGAAATCCCGTGCCTCCCCCCAGGGCCCCTCTCCCAGGACCACATGGCAGGGGGGAAGGGACCTCAACATTTCACCCGTTTATTTTTAACAAAAGAGATTTAAAACTTAACATTGAAAACAACTGGATAAACATAACAAGAACAGTTTCCAAACAAAACAAGCCACTCTCCTGAGTCTTTGAACGTCCAAACAGATTCTCTGGAACATCTTAAGGCTGACAGAATGAAGGATTGGCCAGCAGACAGTAAACCAACCCAGTGTGTCTCTGAAAGATGTTACAGAGCTGGAATAAAGGATTTCTTGTTTTTCTTGTCCTTCCTTCTCTAATGTATTCTCTCTACTTTTCTTCTTTCCTTGTTCACTCCTCATTCCTCTTGTTATTGGCACTGTTCTTTTCTTTCTTAACATTCAGGCCATTCAAAATTCAGATGATATTGGAAAGGATCTTGTTCATTTCACTGTCTTTGGAAATGTGTTCCTCAGCCTATCTCTGGTCTAAAGGAAGAAATTTGAGAGGAGAGGTCTGGAATAAATTTGAGCTAATAGTCTCTAATATTAGGACATGCCAAACCATGGTCGTTTTAATGTGAAAAACATTAGGGTTAGAAGAGTATTACTGGGGTTCAGCCCAAGTAATTAAATAAAATTTTAAAATTTATCTGGATAGCAGAGAACCCTTTATCATGGGAATATGTTCTGCCTTGTTCAGTAGTCATCCCAGGGGCAAAGATGGAATCTTTACCTGTTTAAAAATTGTGAGAAGAGTACACTGGTGAATATTCACTGTCAGAAGGAAAGTTTGGTAGGGAAGTCCTTCCTTCTATCCATCTGTTAGACAATATAGAAATTATCACATCCAGAGTGAGCTTTTGTCCAAGGTTATTAATGAATGAATGGGAAAGAAAAGGAAAAGGAAAAGGAAAAGGAAAAGGAAAAGGAAAAGGAAAAGGAAAAGGAAAAGAAAAAAAGGAACAGGAAAAGGAAAATAAAAAAAAGAGAAAAATAAAGAGAAAAGGAAAAAAGAAAGGCAAAAGTAAAGAAAGAAAAAGAAAAAGAAAAAGAAAAAGAAAAAGAAAAAGAAAAAGAAAAAAGAAAAGAAAAAGAAAAAGAAAAAGAAAAGAAAAAGAAAAAGAAAAAGAAAAAGAAAAAGAAAAAGAAGAAAAAGAAAAAGAAAAAGAAGAAAAGAAAAAGAAAAAGAAAAAGAGAAAAGGAAAAAAGAAAAGGAAAAGGAAAAGGAAAAGGAAAAGGAAAAGGAAAAGGAAAAGGAAAAGGAAAAGGAAAAGGAAAAGGAAAAGAAAAGGAAAAGGAAAGGAAAAAAAAGAAAAAGAAAAAGAAAAAGAAAAAGAAAAAGAAAAAGAAAAAAAAGATAAAAAGAAAGAAAAGAAAAATAAAAAAAGAAAAAGAAAAAGAAAAAGAAAAAAGAAAAAGAAAAAGAAAAAGAAAAAGAAAAAGAAAAAGAAAAAGAAAAGAAAAAGAAAAAAGAAAAAGAAAAAGAAAAAGAAAAAGAAAAGAAAAAGAAAAAGAAAAAGAAAAAGAAAAAAGAAAAAGAGAAAAGGATCAAGAAAAAGAAAGAGAAAAGGAAAAAAGAAAAGGAAAAGGAAAAGGAAAAGGAAAAGGAAAAGGAAAAGGAAAAGGAAAAAGGAAAAGGAAAAGGAAAAGGAAAAGGAAAAGGAAAAGGAAAAGGAAAAGGAAAAGGAAAAGGAAAAAAAAGAAAAAGAAAAAGAAAAAGAAAAGAAAAAGAAAAAAAGATAAAAAGAAAGAAAAATAAAAATAAAAAAAAGAAAAAGAAAAAGAAAAAGAAAAAGAAAAAAGAAAAAGAAAAAGAAAAAGAAAAAGAAAAAGATAAAGAAAAGAGAAAAGAAAAAGAAAAAAAGATAAAAAGAAAGAAAAAGAAAAATAAAAAAAAGAAAAAGAAAAGAGAAAAAGAAAAAAAAGAAAAAGAAAAGAAAAAGAAAAAGAAAAAGAAAAAGAAAAGGAAAAAGAAAAAGAAAAAGAAAAAAGAAAAAGAAAAGAAAAAGAAAAAGAAAAAGAAAAAGAAAAAAAAGAAAAAAGGAAAGAGAAAGAAAGAAAGCAAGCAAGAAAGAAAAAGCAAGCAAGAAAGAAAAAGAAAGAAAGAAAGAAAGAAAGAAAAAAGAAAGAAAGAAAGAAAGAAAGAAAGAAAGAAAGAAAGAAAGAAAGAAAGAAAGAAAGAAGAGAAAGAAAGAAAGAGAAAGAAAGAAAGAAAGAAAGAAAGAAAGAAAGAAAGAAAGAAAGAAAGAAAGAAAGAAAGAAAGAAAGAAAGAAAGAAAGAAAGAAAGAAAGAAAGAAAGAAAGAAAGAAAGAAAGAAAGAAAGAAAGAAAGAAAGAAAGAAAGAAAGAAAGAAAGAAAGAAAGAAAGAAAGAAAGAAAGAAAGAAAGAAAGAAAGAAAGAAAGAAAGAGGCATTAAAAATGAAACTCTAAGAAGGACAGAGAGAGAAGTTGAAATACACAGACTGGACTCAACATTTTGACATAATCCCTCTTGAAAAGAGAAGAGTTCCTTGTGATTGTAATCCTGACTAAAACTATCAAAGATTCTATAACCTTTTTAAATTGATCAGTCCCACTTTTAAAATTTCCTTTTTATACAGGAACTTTCTGGGGTTCTTTTCTTCCATGCACCAGCTGCCAGCATCAAAATGTCTATGTACAATATTTTGTATATTGGAGCTTCAAAAATTCTTTTAGACTGTTTGGTGCTATTGTAGTTCAAATTGAGAAATAAGCATAAGAGTCTTCATTTTTTCAAGTGCCCTGTGACTCAACCCTAGAATGAGCTATTATATATGTTTAGTCTTTCTAGTATTCCTTATTCCTACAAATAGTTTCTGATTTGGAACTTCTCTCTCCCTCTTCTACTTTCTATCAAACTTTACTAAACCTTTCTAGAAACTTTCAATTCCATATTCTGACAGAACATTCTCAATTACCTCTTTATCTTCTTACATATGTGTTTGAAGATTTGAATATGTTCCATCTGTTGGGACTTTTTAAATAATAAATTTAGGAGGTTATTAATATTTTACCAAGAAGATTTGAAACAATATTTAAAGGACTGGGTTTGGTTATTTTTTGGTTTGGTTTTTTTTTGGTTTGGTTTGGTTGTTTTTCCTATTAATGTTTTCTTCTAGTTTTAGTACTAATTTTAACTTCCATCCCTCCTGATTGTGAGATAGCCAGATATCCAAGCCTGCAATAGATGAGATATGAAACTTTGCACTGTGCTGTATTTTTCATAATGAATAAAGATTCTATTTTCTGCTTACCTGAAGTGCAAGATTTCTAATATTATGTTAGAAATTGATTTTAAAAATAAAGTGATGAAAGGAAAAAAAACCAAACAGTTAAGTGAAAACATTTCCCACGTCCTGATGATGTGTTTAACAGTTCTAACATGTTGAACATTAAAATTTTATCAACAAATCACAAAAAAAGGACAGTTTGTACACAGAAATCAATTTACCATGCACCTCTCCACAACACTCACTTATAATTTATTTTGCTTATAAAAGAATTTACTCTTAAACCTAATTTTATTCCTTAAGGAAAGTGCAGAAAAAACCTGCACATTTTTCTTGCCTTGCAAAGGGTAAACAGGCAACAGGACAAGCAGCAATAAAGGTAAAGAAAACTGGGTAGAAAATTAACATCTGTGTCTTCAATAAATGAAAAATTATCATGGAGCCACATACTTCCCTAATTGGTTGTGGGGTTTTTTTTTACCATTGGGATACAATTTATTTGTAGGAAATGAGAAAATCTTGCACTGGTTTGTTGCAGGAACATAAGGCCAGAATTATGGCTTTTAGAGTCCTTCTTTGTCTCAGTTCTTAGTCTAAAAATGTCAAATACCAGAGCCCTCAGACAAAGATATCTGAAAAGCTGTAATAAGCCAAAAAGAATCAGCCTCCCCATATGGAATCCGTCTTCCTACTCACCTTACAGTTGAATGCCAGACAGTTTTATTAATTTTTTAATATCTTTCATTATCTGTCTGTTCATAGATATATACCTAACCAAATTATATTTTATAATGTGTTGCTTATTGTATATTACGTGTTATATATAACATTGCACATTATATATTAGATATCATATATTAACACACTTGTTATTTCTTTTACACTATATATATATATGATTATAAAAATAAATGTCTTATTTAAATAAAAGCTTGAATGTTGCTGAGTGCATGGATGCAAAAGGGAATGAGCTGTGCAGACTAAGTATTTTGGGAATGAGTTATGCAGACGAAATGTTCACTGTATACATCCTTTTAACGAGTTTCAACGTTTTCCCTTGGATAAGAGTGAAGTTATATACTTGAGATGTATCTATATAACCTACAAACGTGGTGTGTGGGTTCTCTGATCTTAAAATGACAGCACCATATGGATGCAGAGCCCTCTACCTCTGCCATTTCCCTGACCCCTCTGCTTTTTCATGTAGGGCTGAGATTAGGAGAGGAGGAAGCATAGGCTTGAGATCTGAGGATCCTTAAGTGGAGGTGGATCTCCATTCAAACAACAGCATCTAGTAGAATAAGCATTCTCATAATAAAACCCTTAGGTTGTCAGAAAGTGGTTGCTGTGGCAACAGCATCACCCTCTAGGCATCTCTGGTCACCTGGAAGAAGAAAAATTGGTTGGGTAACTATAGAGGCTATGATAAGGCAGGAGCTTGAACATTCTCTCCTTGCAGGTCATGCTGGAAAGTGAGGAATCTGTGGACGTGACTGCTTATTACAGGGGAAATCTTGGACTTCTAAATTCATGAGAACAACTGTGCTCTCTTGAGAATGGTTGAGGTACTCCTGGGCAATGCATGAATAAAGCTCTGTCTATGGCAAAGAACACCTTGGCATATATGTGAAAAAGCAGCTTTCCTCCCTCATGCTGAGTTGGGAGCCATAGCAGCACCAGAAATTGCTTGGTGACAGATGTGTTAAGGGCAAACTGCAGTGATACCCTGAAATCAGGCTGTGGGTGCCTCTGGGGGGATGGGAAAGTGAGGTGTTTGAAGCCCTGAAATCCAACAAAAAGGGCTTTAATAAATATTGCTCCTAAGCTCAACTAAGGAACAAAACAGCAACTTGTTGAGAGACTGTTCAGTTGTCATTAACTCTCCTTTATAATATTTAGTTATTAAGTAAAACAATTTAATTTATTTATGACCATTTTTACCCTTTGAAACCATATATGTTTTCTCTAACTGCATCCATCTGCAATGAGTTTGTCTACTCTAAATCACTTGTAGGATGAGATGTACAGGTTTCCAGAAGTATCTAGTTTTCTTTGTATCTGTAGAGACAGAATAGTCAACTCGTCATTGGGTGGCAAAAGCTGCATGGTCTGAATCCCAGCCTTTTGAGATTCATCTTCAAAATTCATCCCTAGATGTTACCACTTGAATAATATTAAAGCAAACATTAAAGATATCCTAGACCTAGCTCTTACAGTAACCTCTAATTCTATTGATAAAATCATCTTTCCCATGAAGTGTGAATAGTTAAATCTCTCCCCTAAGCCTTTTATTTTTCTGAACATTTAGATGCTATTCAATATTTATAGCTACATTTCCAGTTGCACTTGTAAACACCAGAAGGTGAGAAGATTTGAAGCCTAAATACAGGTTGCTGAGCCTGGTCAAATGTTATATTTCAGATGCCAATAAGGACATTTGCATATAAACTGTACTATCAATATCTCATTTCAGTAGGCTAAAAAGCTTGCTGTAATGGGTGCTTTATTGTTTCTTGCCCATTTTATAGACTACATTTGCATTTAAAGATCTCAAGAAGGACAGAATGGGATACTCCCAAATCCTGTGAGAAACAGTGTTGAACATTATAACTGCTACTAAAAATAATAGTAATAAAAAGGGGTGATGTGTTTTTCCCCCTCGCTTCCTATTCCCACAGGAAATCTTCTTGAGTAAATTGAAAACTATTTTCTTTTTTTTTTTTATTTTGTTAACATCCAGATGTAACAGTTTTAAATATTCCACTTCTTTCTGGATCAAAATGTTAGGTCAGCTGGCGCCTTCAGCACATAAGTTGGCATCCCATTCTTGCAGCATTATTTGTACCTCAGCAATTGTTCTTTGTAGAGGCATGGTGCAGCTCTGAGTTTTGAATTTTAACACAGACTGAGGCATAAGCTCTCCAAATGTACTGAGATGGGATAAGTTAAAGAAAACTATTTAATGAAAATTTTACATGTTAAAGTCAAAAGAATCTAAAAGTCAAGCTAATGAAAAATAAAGAATCTGCAGGAAGTGCTCGTTTTTCACAGCATGATGGAGAGGATCTGATGAGACACAAAGGAACAATTTTCTGCCAAAGAAAATGAGTGATTTTCTTTCATTAGAATAATACCTCTTGGTGAAAGTGCTGACCACAGGAAAAGGGAGAGTGAAGAGATCACCCTTATAAGCACTTCAACCCCAGGAACCATCATCGAAGAAACACCTATCATATTGCATCCTTTCCCTAATGTCATTGTAGCAAACACAACTCCTGGAGTGTTTGAAATCACGGTTCTGTCCATGCTTTGCTGCTCCATCCCTTGTCACATGTCCCCAAAATCCTACAGGGAGCAGGGAACACTTCAGCAATTACACAATTTATAAATACTATGGCACCTCTCCAATGATTTTTTTTGTCTAACTTCAATGACCGCTGTGATGGTGTTTCTGTCTCTTCCTCTAAGATTGGTTCTGTGATCTTATTTTCTTCCCCTGACATGTAGACAGACCCTTATGTCCAAATATAGTCTGATCCAGAATATTTTCAAGTGGTAAGTAAAACTTCTTTGAACTTCAGCAAATTTTGAATCAGACAAGAGTTGGGCTGATTCTTGCTGCAGCTCCTATCCTTATTGAGCATTAAAAAATTGAAATTATATTGCTTTGAACTAATCCTTGTCATACCATATTTCACAAACAAAAAGGATTAGTTTCCTTGAGTCATATGTACTGCAGAAAACATGTAGAAAAAAAAAATTAGGAACTAAAAATTACTATTTTTCTTCATCACCAAGACTGCAAGTGTTTTGATGGTCTTTTCAGACTGTCTAATACCAAAGATGCCAGTTTTTGTCTGTTCCGTTTAGAGGAGGGAAGGGACAAATCCAGTACAGCTTAAAAACTATCTGAGCCCTCCAGCAAGTGTCAGCATTATCCAAGATAAACTCACATCAGAACAGACGCCTTAATTTGCAACTAGATTTTATATTCCACAAATAATTTATTAAGATACAGAACATTCATCCGTCGGGATTTAGAAATAAGCTCATATCCTGTATAGATTGCACATTTTAGATTCAAATTGGAAACAAAGGAGTCACCAAATATTATTAACACAGCTGCAGAGTTGCAATGGATGCTGAGGGTGGCTTCCAGCTCAGGCAGTACCAGCGTGGTGCTTACTGGCACGGCCAGAAGAAGGGTCCCACACGGCATGCCTTGAAGAGCCCTTTGGAAAGACAGGGATCTGTTTTTCTTTAGCAATGAGCAGAAGCCTGGCTGCAGATGCATGCAAGTATTTCTTTGTTTTGGATAAAGCTCCTCTTGCACTGACATTTACTTGTCCCATTGACTGAACTGAACTAGAAAGTTACAGGGCAGAGGGTTCTCCTAATTCAGTGGATTTTGCTTCAGTGTCTAAGTGCCAAGTTGACAGACAAAATATAATACAAAACATTAAGTTAGAACAATCAAATCCATTTTAACTATATCTTATGTGCAGCTTTGCTGCCATGTATTTGCACTTCTTGTTTCCTCTGGAGGGATATAGCCCATTTTAATTTGACAGAGCCCACGCTTAGGAAGAATTGCTCCTTTTGGAAAATCAACACTAGTATTTCTTTCTGTAGCAAAAGTAGTTTACAAAACCTGCAGGTATGATCTTACCTGCAGATTTCTGGCAGGTGTTTGTAGAATACTTATGGATCAAAAAGTGAGCCTAAGATGTCTGCTGGGCTCCTCTTGGAGGCAAAACTCGTATATATCAGTAAATCTGAGCAATTCAACTGATGGTTGGCTAAAACACACGTCCAAGGTAGTAGAATTAGCCCCATTTGATAGAACAGCTGCCTCCAGTTTAATTTATAAAAATAACTACCTTCATTCTAAGCATGGATTTGTTTGCTTTCAAAGAAGTCTGACAGGCACAAAAACCAGCACAGTGTACTTGCTCAGCACTAGCTCCACTAGCTACAGTGAAAACACCAGAATTGCTCTCTCTTTGCTATACTATCTTTTGCAGGAAAACAGTTTATGACTTTTAAAGATCTTCTGTATCTAACTCAAAGAGCTCAACCTAATCTGAATGAGCAGCCAAAGAGCTTAAGGATAAAGACTGTGTCAATTGTCTTGTCTCTTAGGATAATCTGCTTGATGGCTGGTCATGTCAGAGAGGATTTTCAGAGTCTGAACTCAGACAATTAAAAAAAATATAAACAAGAAAAAAAAGTATAATGAAAAAAATTAAGAGCATCTACTTGTTTGACATCCAAGTGCAATATAGTTTCTAACATAAACCTGGAACAGAAAGCACACTTATGACATACAGTGATGGGACTTCCAGCACCAGGTGTGTGTTGCAGTGCCCTTCCCCCAGCTGGAGTGATGTTCCATTTGGACAGAAGAACAGCCCTAAAATAAACATAAGTTCCTCCCTATCTCAAAATCAAAACAGAAAACCCTACTGTAATTTAAAAATAAAATTAAGCTTTTATTTGTTGGGGGTTTTTTGTTTGTTTGCTCATTTTTGGTTTTTTTTGGGGTATTTTTGTGCACACCTTTCCACAGACCAGATAAAAGCATGAATCGTAGACAAAAGATGTGAATAACATAGCTTAAAATCATGCAAGGTTTTCAGAGAGTTTGTCACTGAAGCCAATGCATGGATGTCTCAACAGGTTAGTAGAGAACTTATGGTTCCTGGCTATATTGGCAAGATTCTGCACAGCAGGTTTTCCCTAGCCACAAGTTTGAGAGTAGGCTTTGCTCTTTATTCTTCATTTGTTTTACAGTAGAAATTCTGTCCAAGGAATACTACAGTCCCAAATTCTTAAGCATCTTATAAACATTTATTGAGGCAGTCAGAGTCTGAAAAATTTCTCAATGTAATGACAGTGAGGGAAATGACAAAATAATGTAATTTATTTGCAAGTGGGAAACTAAAGGTCAGACAGAAAAATGCTTCTTTTGTGAAGTTACACAGGAGGCTTCTCCTTAGGGCAGGGAATCAGGAAAGTTAGGAAGCTTCACCTTAATATTGTCCTTCTTCAACTCACCATTCTTCACACAGGTTTTACAGAAAACAGTATTTTATATCTACCAGATATTTCATCCAGACTCTTCCCTGAGTAAATGCAATGCAAACGTTTGCATGCACTTTTGCTCTGTGAACAATTACCATAAAATATATTTTATTAAGCAAATGGTAGGACACATAATGTTGTTTCTTTAATAGGATATATTCTGTATATAGTTGAACAAAGGCCTCCAGCCTCAAGTGTCATTTATGTTGTTCCCCTTTTTTTGTGTACTTATTTGTTCCTGATTCATTTAAGATTGTGCAACACAGCCCCCTGGGAAAAAAAATAAATTCAATTGCAAATTAAAGAAAAGTACACAGATGTGCTCCTTCTCTTCTCTTCTCTTCTCTTCTCTTCTCTTCTCTTCTCTTCTCTTCTCTTCTCTTCTCTTCTCTTCTCTTCTCTTCTCTTCTCTTCTCTTCTCTTCTCTTCTCTTCTCTTCTCTTCTCTTCTCTTCTCTTCTCTTCTCTTCTCTTCTCTTCTCTTCTCTTCTCTTCTCTTCTCTTCTCTTCTCTTCTCTTCTCTTCTCTTCTCTTCTCTTCTCTTCTCTTCTCTTCTCTTCTCTTCTCTTCTCTTCTCTTCTCTTCTCTTCTCTTCTCTTCTCTTCTCTCCTCTCCTCTCCTCTCCTCTCCTCTCCTCTCCTCTCCTCTCCTCTCCTCTCCTCTCCTCTCCTCTCCTCTCCTCTCCTCTCCTCTCCTCTCCTCTCCTCTCCTCTCCTCTCCTCTCCTCTCCTCTCCTCTCCTCTCCTCTCCTCTCCTCTCCTCTCCTCTCCTCTCCTCTCCTCTCCTCTCCTCTCCTCTCCTCTCCTCTCCTCTCCTCTCCTCTCCTCTCCTCTCCTCTCCTCTCCTCTCCTCTCCTCTCCTCTCCTCTCCTCTCCTCTCCTCTCCTCTCCTCTCCTCTCCTCTCCTCTCCTCTCCTCTCTCCTCTCCTCTCCTCTCCTCTCCTCTCCTCTCCTCTCCTCTCCTCTCCTCTCCTCTCCTCTCCTCTCCTCTCCTCTCCTCTCCTCTCCTCTCCTCTCCTCTCCTCTCCTCTTCTCTCTTCTCTTAACTGAACTTTGAACTATGGTGTTCTTCAAAAGAAAATAAGTAAATAAGAGCACAAACTAATTCCATCCAAGCCTCATACTTTTTTTTTTTTATTATTTATACATTTATTAACAATCAAATCCCACTACAGAAGTGGATTACTCTATCATTCAAAAAGGAAAAAAAAATTTCTATATTCAGACTGCTTCTAAACAAAAATCTTACCTTATTCTTGGATTCAAATAGCTTGCAATGTTATTTATCTTAATTTTTTCATATATTTTACCTCCCAAGAAAGTTCTCCACCATTTACAAGAGAAAATTGAGTATCCCATGTACTAAGACAATCTAATCTCCATGCTATTAAAGGGAAAAAAAAAAAAAACAATCTCCATAAACTTTAAAATTAACGATAAGACACACCATCTGAGTTTTGAAAAACTTTTTTAAAGGATTTTTTGAAACCCTAAGATCATATCGGGTGTACCTAACTATTTAGAGGCAATTGGAACAAAGACTGAGTTATTTTATCCAATGCTTCATGATTATCAGAGATAGAAAGAGCAGTGCTCAAACCAGTTCTGTACAAAGGGATAATTGCAGAACCAATATGGCTTTATATGTACCTTGTACAGTAAATAATTTTAAAAGGTTACAGATAGACAAGTATGCTGGAAAGGTAGTTAGCAGTAATTTTGTATTCTTGCTGTTCTATTCTTGTGGGGGGAAATTATTGTTTACAAAATAATGACAATTATAAATAATTTTAAAAATTTTGTTGTTGTGCATCATCCTTTTGAAAATACATAAATAGCTGATATTTTGGTAAAATAATAAGAGGATTTTTTTAACATAGTGATGAATCCTATGAGCAAGAATGCTATGCACAACTTGATGTAGCAGAAACTCAATTATGTACTGAAGCTTTAAATAGACATCAGAAAGAGGAAAACATAATTCTTTTCAAAGAAGATAAATATTTTTGAAACTGCACAGATACTGGATGGGCAGATAATTGGTGCTATAATAATGGCCTGACTTTCCTGTTTGAGATGGGACATAATTAGTATTTATATTATGATGAAATCTAGATCCAAGTTGCCACTGCAGTTTTTGCCAGTGGAGCTCTGCAAGCATTTGCAAAAGATTGAGGAGGAAAGGACTCCATATTTCACATTTTCAGCTGTTCAGTGTCTATTACACATTCCATCTGTGTGTGAGCAAGGAAGCATATGGGTCTCCTACCACTACCACCTGTGGGACTTTCACTGTATTTAAATAAATCTGTAATTCTGTAGACTGGGTAATGTCCAGCCCAAGTGCTTGGAAAGGAGAAATATTCTAATGAAGCTGTGAGGTCATATAGTTCCATTAGTCCAAACCTGGACACTTGTTAAGGCTTGTTCTACTTCGCAGTTGTTGAGCCTTCTCATCTGAGAATCCAGAGCAAATCTCCAGACCCTGATGCACAGGTCTGAGTAATATATAGAACCTTCCAAGAGTAATCTATTTGCTATTAGCACACCTTTACCACAATTACTGCTGGAAGACAATTCCTTTTACTCTGTAGGAATATCCTGTTAATTAGTTACTCCTTTTAGCTGTCTCTCCCTTTTAAATCAGCTGCTGGAATAAGTAGATCCTCCACTAAACTGTGGAGATGAATATTAAAATGTGAGTGCCAAGGATTTCCAAACACCTCAAAGGCAAACAAAGTAGGGAAAGACAGTGAAGGGTATAGGGTGGGAAGGAGATTAGGAAGATGCAATGCCACAAGTATCTATTGATGTTATAAGACTGACTAGGTGCTTTGTTTCTCATGAATGTGAAATGATGTCCTCTGCTACAGGCACAGACATGTCCTTACTAAAGAGATCCATCGGTGAATTGCAAACGATTAAATATGACCTAGAAAATGTAAAGAGCTCAAAGCAGAGAACGAATACATTTAATGACAATATGTGTGTTTCAGATTCAGTTCCCTGTTGTGACCTCAGGTTATGTTTGGAGGTGCTAATATAGGATCCTGTGATGGTGTTTGTAGTCTCAGAAAGCAAGCACCACTCCTGTTAACATGCCCAGACCACACCTTGATTGTTTATTTCTGAAGTCTAATTTAGATTTCTCAGCATCTGAAATGTGGAACCCTGGAACCACAGTGTGAGAACCACAGAGTGCTTCTGAGGGTGTAAACTAGATGTATAGGATCTTTGTACCAGAAACAGAGCATGTTTGGGGCCTCTGAAGAGTAATTCACAGTTTTCTAGTGAAATGTCTCCTTTCTTATTATCTAGATCGGAACCTAAGCATTCCTGTTTGTTGACTGAGTTTTCCTAAGCTGAGTTACCATCATTATTGCTAGGAATAGCATAGGCTCAGGGACAGTAAAAGGCATTGGGAGTTTTAGTCACTGTAATACTTTCAGGATTCAGACCAGCTGCAACTGTTCGGGTGAATGACAGAACAGTTATGACTTACACTGCCTAGTGCTTGTGGCTTATCCTAAAACATGAAACACCTCAATCCCTAACAGGGAGGAGAAAGAGTCATGGATGATCTGCTCTGATTTCTCAGGAAAATATTTTTACCATAAGCAAATGCTGGGAAGAAGCACTTCCCTCAACTTCTCAAAGAGCTGAATAGGGCTTTGTATGTCTGAAGCACAGTGCAGCACAATTACATGTAGTGCTGTAAATACATGGAAAGAAACAGGAGCTTTTTATATGTTCCTTGCAATGGGCAGTGTCAGCCATCCCACCCCTAATATATCCTTTCACACACATTCATATGCCTTTCTAGAAGAGTCAAACCCAGGAGTTAGGAAGTAGGTTGGGCAGGAGACTAAGCAATGCCTTCAGAGGCAATTCCTCTATGTAATGGAGAGTCTCCTCTGCCCTTGCTCAGGCTGAAGGGACTAAGCTATGAGGAGTCTTCTGGGCTATCAATCCAGAGCCAGTTATCACCAGTTATCTCATTTTGTGGGCATGCTCATTTTGTTCTACAATTCCATAAGAATATTAAGGATATTATCTCACATATTCAGGACAGAAAATATTTCACTCAGATGTTTCCTTGGGAAACTGTCTTTCAGGAATACTGTGCTGTCTGATGTCGTGTGGGTCTGACTACATTTTTGATTTGCAGGAAAGTAAAATATTCTAATTCAACCTGTGAATACCCAGAGTTCAAAACCAGTCTGCTAATTAGGACAGTCCCTGTTCTAACTGTAGAACAAAAACCATGACAGAAAAAAATGCATGGTGGTTGATGGAAGGGGTCTGTATGAAGGCAAAATATCACAGTGCACAGTGTGGTTTTTGAAAGATCCATTTTTTGTCTTTTGTCTGTGTTTTTGTTTTTTTGTGTGTTTTGTTGTTGGTGTTTTGGTTGGTTGGGCATTTTTTTGTGGTTTGGTTTTTTTTAAGGGAAACTGCCGTTGTCTTTGTGAAATGTGGTTAGCAGCCCTGTTTACTTCAAAAGTAATCACTTCTTGATTCAAACTGCTTCACCAGTAAATAGAATATCTTAGGACATTAATTATATGGGAGAGAAATCTGTGTGAAGGAGCTGTTACAATTCATTACTGTACAAGAACTATTCAGAGAAGAGAGAAAATGTAAGGATAGAGATAATTGTTATTGCCTCAGCTTCTTATGGTATTGGGATAGATGGATTGGAAATGGGTTATCTTTCTCTCTTGTAATAAAGTGGGTACATACAGAGAGCACAAAGAGGAAAGTTAAAGCATAGCCAACCAGCATTACATCAGCAGACCTGCAGACTGTCTGCTGGGAGCTCGGGAGAGCAAAGCAATTGCAGGTGTGATACTGTGCTAGGGGATTAACCTGTTAGCAGCTGGCTTTCTCCAAAAGAAAGAAAATAAACGACAAAATTTCATAGCCGGAGAATACAGCTAAGGGGAGCTATTCCAAACTTCAGGTGACTATTAAACATTTCTGCTGCTTTTATTTTATTTCTTACTCAATGTGTTGCCTATCTGTTGCTGTGCACAAGTATAAGGAGTGGGATGTTGCTTCCCCTTTCATAGGTAGACTGAATTAATATGTGCTTGTGACTTTATTTTTTTCACCATTCAACACTGAAAGATCAGTATTCACTACCCTGAATAAATCCTTTGAAACAGAGGGTCTCAACTATCACCTAACTCTGTTTTTTAGACCATTTCTTCTAGACAGATTGAATAACAAAATAAAAGTACAGTTAATATAGAATTTACTCACGTGCTCCTTGTGGTTGATACCAGTGTGTGTGTGTATATGAAGTTACAACAGGGATCATGTTTGATACAGTTTTTAATAGATTTGTATCAATATTTTTGATAGGAAACACTGAGAGTTAAAAGAGAAAAGTTCAGTTTGTTCCTTCGCCCCTTCCTCAATGACAAGCAAAACATATTTGAAAACTGCTAGAGGAGAAAAGGATTTGCAACTCAAAACATGTATTTTTAATTCCAAAGTGGAAGATTTCACATTTCTTTTTTTTTACAGCTCTGAGGAAAAAACCAGCCAAACAAAAAAAATGCCACGTATATCCCCATATATTAAATGGATTTGTTTTTGTCACAGAAAATATATTATTTACCAAAACATTGATAGCTATGTCAGTATATCCTGTAGCTGTCTATTCACACCCATGAATGCTGTCTCACCTTTTTTGGACTGTAGAACTTCAGTTTCAGATTGCTAAAGCATTTGTAGGTGCCTCTTTAAATGATAAATGTACTCCCCCATTCAGTGTCTTGTACCTTATTCTGATTAATTTGCAGATCAGGATGAAGTATACTTCAATTACTGTGCTCAGTAGGTTTGTTTGTTTGTTTGTTTGCTTATAATAATAATAGTAATAATAATAATAAAAATAAAATGGTGCTCCACATTGTAGAATTCTCATTTGCAAACCCATTCATATTTAAAGAACAATGTTTCATTCCAAAGCTGATCAATGATTTTCACTTGGGTCCTACTCTCCCATTTAGGCCAATATTTAGAACATGTTTCTACAGTGAAGTATTCCCAGTAGAAAACTTGCAAGTCTAGAAGTGTGCAATTTATTTCAGTTTAACTAGGCCATAACAACATCCTCAAGTGCATACATATCTGTAATTTCTAGCTGTTCATCAGAGCACTGTGTTTTCAAACTGAGAGATGAGTTCTCTAAGTTGCATAGTATTGGAGAGCAGAAACACATCCAAAATTTTGTTCTGTGCCCATGGAACATTCTGTGAACACCCTGTGGTGTGCTATAAAGAAGGAAAACAACTCAGAAAGTGGCTGAAATAATTCAGATGGGTATAAGGACTTCAGGGGAGGAACAGGACAATGGGCAGAAATCCAATGTGTCAGGGGAAAGATCAAGGCTGGAAAAAGGCGTCTCTCATCAAAGAATGATGACAGATGCTGGTGTTTCAAACCTAGTGGCGATGATAGTGATGTTTCATGACTGTAGAAATTGTTTTACATGTAAATAGTCAAAAAGAGTATCTCAGAGGTTTTAGAAGCACCGATGCATTTGCATCTGATGTGAATCTTTCCAGTGCTCCAGACAACACAAACAAAATGCTAAAGTTTGCTGTGATTTTGAATTTATGCTGGGTTTAGAGCCACAATGTTTAGGGAATGATGTCTCAGGAGCAGCTCAGGTGCCAACTAGCTCCTGTCCCATGAATCTCTCCTGACTAAAACTCATTATCTTTTCTTTATGTAGAAATTGACATAGTCTGTTTGACATTTTCAATTTCTCTCTGCCCTTTACAACTGTGCTTTTTGCCCTATGATTTTCACTAAAATACTACCCAGCTTTGCCTGTTATGAACAATACTCATAACTTCTTAGTCTCTGGACTCTTTTTTTCAGATATTGAGTTCATTCTACTGACATTGTCCACTTCTCCCTCTGTATTTTATAATCCTATTTTCTCTTGGCAGTAAAATGGGCTGCCTAAAACTTTTTTCCATTTTCGTAGCTCACTTTGACCTAAATTTCCACATTCTTAACCACTTCTTTTTTCCCCATGATTTCTGCAAATTGCCTAGTAGAAAACTTTGGGTATTTTTCTTTTCCCAGTGAGCATCTATCAATCTTATTCTCATCTCTTCAGACATAACTGAAGTTAATGCAAAATTTCTCAGACTTTTCATAGATGTTTAGTGATTTGCCTAGGTAACCGGTCTTATGACTGGCATGAAAATGTCCCAGTGCATTGCAACATCCTTCAGTGCTGAATGGACCAGGCACACCCCCATGTTTCAGAGATTTCAAAGGAAGATAATGGTTGGTGGTAACACAGCAGGAGTGGCAAAGGAACTGTGCTCCTTTCTCTAAATACTGCAGCAAAGGCACAGGCAAACAACTGAAGCAGTAACAGCACTGGAAACAAAAGGGATCTCTAACAGATCCTGAGTCATCCATTATTTCTGCATGTTTTATATTATGGCCCCACACACCCTACATATCAACCACAATATGACCCCATCACAGAGATGGAAAGGAGAGTTTAAGGGCCATTGAACACTGTGATTTTTCTCACTGTATCACAATTACAGAAAACCTGTGCTAAATAACATGTTGTTGGTTTGCTGTGAAAATTCGCAGTATTTGAGTGCTAGCCACATTTCTTGTTGTCATTCCCATTTGGTGCTTATGGTTTAGCACCCTCTTTGGCGTGTGGCACCAAACTCAACTGTGTATAGTAAGGGCCAGGCTTACAGACTGACTGAAGGCTCCTGAGAGGCACCAATGTGCTTTAGTCTCTTTCACATTGCACTAGACATAGGCCCAGAGCAACTCCACAGACACAAGCCTCCTTGAATGCCTGGGAACTTAATATCCAGAACCAAATATGAACTTCATGGTTGACTGACCATGCACTGAATTAAGCCTCTGTATCTAAATGTGATAGATGCTATCTTGGCCAAGACACTGACGTCTGAACCAGGAACTTCCAGTTCCCAATAAAAGCAAAAGATGTTGCAGCTTAAGCAAAAAAAAAAATGCTTTTTTGCCCCTATATTGTGTCTTGTAACACACAGATGGGTGGCAGATACCTCCAAAATTAAATGGCAGTAGGCTCAGGTTTATCTCTGTTTTATCTTCATTTCACAAGTATTTTAACTTGTTTATCATCTAAAAATCATATTAGACTTTACAGCAGAAAATACTGCAGAACTTCTCACTTCAGAAAATTGCTGTTAGAAGTCTTAGCTATGCCTGGAGGTGACAGAACACTCCCCAGTTCTCTCCTTATGGTGACCAGGCACTTGTGTCTAATTTTTAAGGTGGCTGCTATGAAAGTTAGGATTTTAAAACTCTTAAACTTCAGTATATTCTGAAGAAAGATCTTAGGAACCACTGCATCAATGGTGGAGAAACAAAAAGGGAAGCAAAATTCATTTCTGAGGTGTGGATAGATTTATAAGAACAGAGATCAGTATTACCATGATGTAGTTTAACCAATGAATTTTGCTCATTAGCTTGTACAGCAAATACTTATCTCGTGGATGAATTATAGCATGACCTTCATAGGGTGGGGGGAAATGAAATCTTGATGAAATGACATTAGGTAATTGTGAGTCCATCATGACTCAAAGTTATTTTAGCTTTGCTGTTACAAATGTGCTTTACACCAGGAAGGTCTTCCAGCCCCTGAAGCTTTTATGCAACGGTTTCTAGCTAACAAAAGTCTCTGTGAGAAATTTTACACACGTATTGACTATAATCAAATCACATCTTAGCCTTCTCTTTAATAAGCTAGATAGTCAGAGCTGCCTATGAGCCATGTTTAGAAGGCATGACTTATCCTTTTAGTCCTTTTTCTGAACCCCTTCCAATTTTCTCTCCATGTATATAGCAGGAACAATAATGCTTTCCATATCACATAAGATCAGGCCCTATTATTTACTCCTAATTGCTAATCTCTAGGATTATGTTCAAACAGAAACATGAATAGTATATTGTTATTGACAAGCATTAAAAAAAAAAAAGGCGAATGTCACATTTGTTAGATTTAATTCAGTCAGCTAGTTATTTTCTCTCTTAGAGAGGCCTGTGATGGGTGAGAAGGGAGAAGCTGTAAGGATGGCATTGGTGGCAAAAAACTTTTGTCAGTGCCCTCTGGATGACAACCAAATGTGCCCCAACAAGCATTGCTATCTGGGCAGTTAAACTGATACGTCTCCTCCCATTCCAGGGCCATTTGTTGTGACTCAGCAGGCACTTTGGGGACTCTTTACAGCCAGCGTGCAGGTGTAGGACATTACACGAATGAAGTGAGGACAGTTTGCGTGATGATCACAGCTGCAACAGTGACAGTCATTGACCCTGGCTGTTGAGAGTTATTTGCTTTGCATTAATCGGTAAAGCACTTCAGCTATTTATTTTTCTCCACTTTGCAATCCAAAGACATTAACACCAGCTTAGGAATGATTGCCAGAACAGGCCATTTCACTTGTCTTTTCCACCTTCTCTCTGGGATATTATTCAAAGTTAAATATATCTTTTGCTGTGAGCTGCATGGAAGTGTCAGTGTCACAACTCTACTGCAGGAGTGGGCTAGCAACCAGCTGCAATTTGAAAACTGCCGATGACACAGCCTTCTGCCAGCACAGCTCTGTCAGGGAAGGAGAGTCAGAGATGCTGTTTTACTGACAAAGCAGGAAAAGAAGGGAAATACACTTTTAACAGTAAAAAGCATTTCGCCCCTGGGGCTTCACCTCTTACGCTGCTGCAAGGAGCATTTTTGTGAGGAGGGCTCTATCTGAACTTGGCTGGTCAAAGACTATGCAAGGAAAATACCCCAGATCAGGCACAGTCAGAAAGTCAAAAATTGAGACAGAGGGTTTTGACCCTTATCAATTTTGCTCCACTTCTGTAATGAAGTTGAGAGTGACTGATTCCTGGTCAGGAAAGGACAATGTGGTACAGTGAAATCGTGGTTTGGGTGTCTGTGGGTTGATGCGCAGGGCCCTGAGTATATTGAAGCTTTACCAAATCTTCATACAATCTTATGAAACATTGGAAAGGACATTAAAAATCATCCAGTTCCAATCTCTCCCTTCTAAAGGGACACCTTCCACTAGACTTGGTTGCTCAGAGTTCCTTCCAACCTGGCCTTGGGATGTTCCAGGGATGAGGCATCCACAGCTTCTCTGGGCACTCACTGCAATGTCTCAGTGCTCTTTGTTTATCTTAATTTATTTCTATTTAAGAAGTTTTAAATTTAAAACTTTAAAATTTTTAAAGTTTAGGTTCATGTTTTTAAACAAGATGATAAAAACCAATAAAGTTCCTACCCCACCAAATAAAACCACCCAGCCCAAATACAATCCTGTCTGAAGTTTCTCTGTTATTTATGTAATACTTAAAGCATGCTTTTTGTTCACAAACATCAAAATGAAGTTAATCTTGGCTACTACTACACTTTTTTAGAGACAATTAATAAATAACAGAACTTGATACACACAGAGGTACTTTCTTAATAAAATTCAAGTTATGCCATATATATTGGAAACTTTTATCAACATGAAGACAAAGTCTTCATAGGTTGCACAGTGTTTGACTGGCCAAGTTCACACACAGCCCTACTCATGAAACTGGTCCTTGCAGCAATCCAAGAGGATGAAACCCTGTGGGTGAAATGTTTTATGTTGGTATAAATGTATTTCTTCTTCTGTTCCAGGGAGAACAGGTCCTCCTTTTTCCACAGCAAGCATCTTCTTTGTCTGGAAACCACCTAAACTCAGTTTTTTTATATCTATATCTGTCTATCTGTCTATCTAATGGTGATTTTGTGAAATTTTGTCAAACTCAGGATAAAATTGCTGGCCAGAAACAAGAATGTGAGAAACATAAAGGAGACACACCCATTTGCAATTACCAGTGTGAAAACAGAACAGTCTCAAAATGTAATGTGTTCCCAGGGTCAATTTTATCTTCTGCATCTCTTTCTCTTTCTTTTTTTTCTCCAACAAAACCTAATAAAATGTCTTCTTAAAAGTAGAAATTTAAGAAAAAATCCTGAAAATTTCTTCTTCTTTGATGAAATATTGGTCTAGTTTTCTGGGCAGAATCATACCAGACTACAGCTGTGTTAAATGGGAAGAAGAGAAAAAGATCTTGGTACACAAGGAGCCCTTCCCAAATGCATCATCTAGATCTCCAGGCTTTTAATTATTGGTAAAGTAGGAGCACAAAGCACAATTCGGCTGAAATCTCATCCAAATCTTCTAAAAATCTTGGAAGAGCAATAATAAATCGCTGGCACTGCCATAGTTTCATGCACACCATGTTTTCTGCTGAACTGATGTAATAAGTGCAAGAAATGAACTTCACAGGAATGGTATTTCATATCTGCTCTTTTGTATCTTGCAATATCCTTTCTGATCAAGTGCCCTATCTCTGGAGCAAGTATTGATTTTCACAGCTGAAATACAATGTCTCAGCATGCTAACCCCCATTCACACACACTTCCCTGTTCCAACACTTTCTGTCTGTCTTATAATTATAAAATGTTAAAGGTACAGCTGCACATTTTCTTTAACGTGAAGAGATTTGTTCGAAAAAGTCCCTCAAAACACAAAAAACCCTCAACCTTCAAAGTGTACAAGATCATTGGTAAATTCCAGATACCAACACAAACATTTTATATAGTGGTCATTTTTCCTCTGCTTTTAGAGAATTTTTTTTTTTTTTTTTAATTTTTGCCATGTCTCACTTTTCAGGTATTATTAATTTCTTCCAAAATTTTTATGTAGTTGTATATTGATATATATATATATACTTTTCAAAAATAATTAGGGATATGAAGTAGACAGTTGTGTTCAATGTGAACTGTACATATTCCTTCTACTTGTGCCATTAAAGAAACTGATGTGGGACATTTTCCTTTAGAGAGGTAACTAATTTGTGCCTGTAATGGTAGAACTACTGTGTGAATGTGTTGCATGTGTTGAATTCCTATGAAATCTTCAGCCCTGCTTCTTCAACTGTAAGTAAATCTGTGGATATGAGGAATGTTGTGAATCTGTCTTAAGACTGTAAATCCTACTGAGAAAGAATTTGACTCCCAGTAGTCTTTTATAATACATGTAGCAGGTGAAAATGTTTAAAACTGGATCCACTCAAGAACTCTCTTTAAGGACAACAAAAAACATACCTATATCTTTAAAGGTGCTTCACCAGGCATCAGCAATTAACAGCTCACAGGATAAGGCTCATTGAATTAAATCTTGATTCAATTAAAGCTGTGAGTATTCAATGGTGGTGTGTTTTCACCTATTCTTTGTAGGAGATCCTATTCTGACCCTCATTACATCACTGAAATCCGAAGGGACAGCAGAGAAGTCACAACTTTTATTCTGTTTCTGGATGAAAGAAAATAAAGGAAGTGACCCAGACTTCATTATTATAGAGCTAAGGTGGCCCAGTAGTACCTAATGGCCTTCCAGAATGGACAGAGTGCCTAAAATTAATCTTCTGAAAACCAAGTAATGAAGCGTTAAGGTACACGTCAATCCGACCTTAATTCTTCCCTCCTTGAGCAATGACCCAATACTCTTCTAGCACACAGACATGTTCTCTGCCTTTTTGGATAGTGAAGAACTTTGAGGAAACAGGGTATGCGTAAGGGAGGATGGGATATGAAACCTTCTTTCTGATAGGAAAATCTGGCACTCCTACGTAAGGTTTGAAAACAAGTTTTCCCCCTTTCTCTGCCCAAAGCTGCACAACTCCCCAGCATACTTCAACAACCCATCTCGTGTCTGGCATGGTGTGTCTGTACGGACCTCGTGAAACCTCTGCATGAGTCCTGTTTCCCCTTTCACTGCTGACTTTCACTGCAGGAAGGAAAGACTTAGATTTTTTGGCTGTGGCATGACTCAGCAGACCACATGCTTTCAAGTATAGGTTTAACATCCTCATGGGGTGTAAGAAAAGCTGGGATTCACAGATCCCCAGATTACAAAAGCAAATCAGCTTTGCTTCTCCAGCTAATCTCTCCTCCACTTAATACAGCTTTACTGAATTCAGCTGGAAAACAGATAATTCCCAGAGGCTGTTAACAGCACCCAGGAACTGCAGTTGTGTTTCATGATTTTGGCCTAACTTTTCTTTTCTCCCTCCTCTTTTCCTCCCTCCTTCTCTAGTCTCTCTCTCCTCTAATTTTACAGCAATGCTTTTGCATTACCTTAATGTATCCAGCCACCCTTATTGCATTATATTCTTCTTCACAACTGGTATAATGACAATGTTACTCCATCCAAAAATATTGTGAGTTTTTCCTATTAAGGGACTGCATATTAGCAATGCTTGACCTTAAGCACATTCAGGTCCACTGTTCAGCAAACACGATTATATTATCCTCACTGTCTTTCATCTTCCCCTCTAGTTAATCAGAGCTGGCGCTCTGTTATAATAATTCCCCATGTGGAAAAGGAGCAGCATGTCCAGCAGCCTTTCTCGTACATCTGCCTTGAGAATGTGTAATTTATTATCATTCAGAAATGGTTAGAGTCCCTTCTAAATTAGTTCTGCAAAATTAGCAAGACACCCTTCTAAAAGTTTGTGTTGTGTTTGGTTTAGTGAGTTTTGGGTGGTTTGTTGGGATTTTTTTGGGTTTGGTTTGTTTGTTCTTCTTTTTTTTAGGCAAAAGAACACAGCTCCTGTGAGACAGACAAGATCAAGGGGATAAGGTGTTAGGTGGTTAGGTGTCCATCCCTAGAGGTCTCTAAGAGTATTTTAGGAGTAGTTAAGAGAGCTGCAAGGAATGGCTTGATTAGAGGTGACTTTGCCATGAGGGGGAGGATGATTTCATTAATTTAACTTAGAATGATAGAACCACAGAATGGTTTGGGTTGGAAGGGACCTTAAAGATCATCAAGTTTCAAGATCCTGCCATGGGCAGGGACACCTTCCACTGCACCAGATTGCTCACTCATGCCTGTGGGTTGTTCTTTACCAAGGAGCACATTGAAGATTTTTATGTTTAAGGTCATCTCATATCTTAAGCCAAGCAGATAGTTGATCTGTATAATAAATGGCAAGGAACAGTGGAAAGAAACATGGTTCTCCTGCTGCTTCTTTGGTTAGAGTGTGAGTATAATTTGGTTTCTATGACATCAGCTTGCCTCTTGTTGCCACCTAATTGTTGCCACCACAACTGTTAACAAACCTGATACTTAGTTTCTTGTTATTTCCGCATATGCTTTTACATGGAACTGAACACATTTTTTGATAACTTCTCCAATATTTCTTTTCTTCCTACAGCTTGGAGGAGTTGCAATTCAGGTGAGGTAAATGGGAAAGTAGTCAAAAAATGGAGTAATCATTTTGACTTTTAAATATGCCGGGGAAAAAAAAAACCCACACAAAACCACTCAAACCAAAAGACTCTTCTGAGAGGCGACTGACCTAAATTCTAGGGGTGCAATCCCACCTCTAAAATACCAGAGCATTGAAATGTTTCATCAGAAACACAGCAAGTTTCCACCTGACAAAGCATAAGGGTTTTGTATTGATACAAAGTCTGGTAGGATTCCAGGAAGGAGAAGGATCTAAGAACATGTTCAGCCTCATGTTCTCATTGATGGTCCGTGATGCTTTTAACACAAAAATGTGTCTCAGACATAAACACAGGGCATCTGAACTTTCTTCAAAGTAACAAGAGAATAATTTTCTCATAGTCATCTTATTTTGCATTCAGTTTTATCATTCACCTACACATTTTGTTTTTGCTTGTTTGTACAAGTACATTTCTGAACACTTTTGAAGAGGTTTAGATGGAGGGTGCTACCAGCCTTATTTCATTTCGAATATAGGCCAGATTTCATGACATCAAGGGAGATATTAAAACAGTTTACCCTTAGACCATAAAAAGTTCAATAAACAAAACAAAGTAATACATCTAGCACTTTAATGATTTTTCAAAAAAGAAATAGAAATACCTCTGAAACTAGAGAAACAAGTACAGGAAACTTAGCTACTCATTCTCTCACTGCTCTCTGTTGGTTTTCCAGTTATAGCTGTCATCTTGTAAAAAAAAAAAGAGCAAAGTAAAAAAAAAACGCAAACTAAAAAACAAACAGTGACTAAAAAGAATGGGAGAATAAAAAGAAGAATGGGGAAGAAAAAGAAAAAAGAGAGGAAGAAAAAGGAAAAAAAAAGCCTTTTTAATAAAATTCCCATTGCAGAATCAATACCAGCCTGGAAAAGAATGCTGGATTCTTCTCTGTCTCATGCATCATCAATGAAATTGTCAGCAGCTAAGCTTGCTTTGCAAGATCCTCTTTGCTGGCAATAGCTCAATGACAGAAGAACATGGCTTGATTTTCATATCCCAACTTGCAGCTGTACTACTGGCAGTCAAGGGAAAAAAAAATAAAAATTGTGTTTTGATATGAATCAGGCACATTTGATCTGAAAGTCACTGTGAGATTCTAAAAATGTCACTTCCTAGACACTTTTCCAATACCTTTTTTTTTTAGTTTAAAACTACTGTTGAAGAGAATTCATGCTTAACTTTCTGTGAAATTTGATAAAATTACCAGTGATGATTTGGTTTCTTAATTGTTTGTCTGCACTAAGTTATTTTTTATTGATGTATTAGTAAAGTCATCCTAATATTTTTTTGTTGAAGGGAACATTCCTGCTAGGGTGAACGCCTCTCTCTTCTCTGACATTAATTTCATCTCTTAATATGATTATTCCAAGAAATTGAATAGGAAGCTTATCTCTTTGAAAGTAGTTAGCTTTACATATATATATGTGTGTGTGTGTGTGTAATTTATATATATATATATATAAACACTGTAAGGCATAGAAGTTATTAATTTGCTACAGTAAATAAAAAATTGATATGTTAGGATAAAAGTCAGGAAAAATCCTCTGCCAGCATGTTCGTAATCTTATTATTAAACATTTGTGATATGTGATGGGGAATTATCCGTTAATCCAAAATATCCATGGAGTGCTTGAAATACCTGCTCTCTCCCTGATCAGATATATCCTCTCAAAGCAGGTTTTTGTTCTGAATGTAATTCATCATAGTTATCACATGTCACAAAGTGTTACACCATGTCATTTTACACTGCAATGTGACATGACATGGTGCAATTAAGGAAACACAATGCAATAGCTCCTATTAAGGAAAAAAAAAAAAAAAAGAAAAAGAAAAAGAAGGGATTAAAAAAAAAAAGGGAGAGAGAAGGAAAAAGGGAACTTATTCCTGATATCAGTTAATGAGTTTTAGTTCCAAAAGTCTGTGTGGGGAAGAAAATCATGCTGATTAAAACTGAACAAGGTCCTGAGCCAATTCCCACTGAAGACAATAGGTATCTGCACATCAGGGAAGCATGCATGATTATGTTGTTATTAAAGTACAACTGTAAGATCAAGATTTTAAATCTGGATTCATAGGGCTAAAGAAAGGAATTACCAGCAGGATCTCTTGATTCTCATGACAAAAACTGGCATACCAATGGTATTTATTATTAATATGGTTCTACAAGGACGCAGCACTATACAGTGCATTGGTTTGGTCCAGAGGAAAAGGATAAAAATAAACAAGCTTCATTGGTCCCTACAGTAAAAGAGCTTATAGGCTAAAGATACAACTATGAATTGCCATTCCGTTGTCTTTGACGTTTATTAATCTTTGAAGGGGTGGATTTTCACCCAGTGTCTAATATATTTCCAGCTTAACAGATATTTTAACAGTTCAGTATACATCAGGGAGAGAGAAGAGCTTTTTAAGCTAAAGGCCAATACTGGCACAAGAACAAGTGGGTATAAACAGCTCATGAATAAATTTAGCCTTGAAATTAGAAAGAGCTTTTTACCATCAGAGGAGCAGAGTTCTGGAACAGTCCTTCAATGGGAGTAGAGAGATCAAACAGCATAACTAGTTTAAAAATGGAACTTGATAAATTTATAAATGAGATTATGCACCATGGTTGCCTACAGGAGGAGACAGCTTGATTTTAATGGTCCAGAAAGAACCTTCCAGTCTCACAAACACATGTAGGGGAAGGAGTGGCTAAATTTGAAATTGAGAATTCTCAAGTGTTCCGCTCATAGAGTCATAAAGAGGCACAAATTTTCTGGATTTCAAATTTAGAGGTGTTGCTCCAGCCACCTTCAAAGAAACGTCAGTTTAAGAAAGACCTTTATCCTTTCTAACAGGGTTATATGCATTGGCACCTTCCAACATTGGAAGTGCTCTAATACATGTACAGTTGGAAATAACAAATTTTAGGAGATGCTAAGTTCAGGTTTAGTTGGGTTTAATTTTTTTTTTTTTTTAATTACCGTATTTTAAGTTTGACATAATAGGGATTATTTCTATCCATTGCAGGGCCATCAAAGTTTCAGATATTATAATTTAGATAAAATATCATGAAGTCTTTAAAGATTTTACAGAAAAGATAAAAAGGCATGGTGTTAACTTTAAGTTAAGATTACATTTATGATTTCTTTGCTTCTCTCATCCTTTCACTTCACAACTTTGGTCTCAGAAATTACTTTTTTCAGAGGAAAAACTTGAACAAAAATTATTTCTGTAGGAAATACCATCCTGTTGGTATGATATTGTTTGGGGAGCTGGAGGATCTGAATTTTGTTCCCAACTCTGTTTCATGGTTGTTCTATTTTGAAAGGAATTTCATCATAGTTTTCCATCTTTTTATATCTAAGAGTTGTTTGGAAAAAAAAGATTTTTTCACTAGCTATTTCATATGTACCTTATATTACACCTGTTTGAGATGGAAGTAGGAGAAAAAAAAGTCTGTGTGTCTGAGAAAATGTTAGAAATCATGAAATAAAATATTATTTAAAAGTTATTGCCTTTCAGCAGAGACACAACAATTGCATACATCTGAAGTTAGTCCACTACAATTGCAAAGCAGAAGAAATTGCTTTAGTCTTTTTTTTTCTATCTGTTGGAAGACTCCAAAAGATCCTTGGAAGTGGCTTAAAATATTGCACTTTTAATATGTATTTCCAATGGACACTGATCAATTTTTGGATCTCTTGTGGTAAGAAGTAACTCCTAAGGACATTCATTATATCCCCTGAGATTACTGGAAAAGCAATGGGTCTCAAATGACCAGCACAAGGAAATGCAAAGTCTGGGGTAAGCTCAAGTCAAATGGAGTTGAACTGTTTCAAATATTGAGCTATAGTGTGAAATTTTTTTCACTAGTATCTTGTCTTGTCTTCCATTTTTATTTATCACATATTTATTGTATGCTAGCTCCTTAGACCTTAAAAATTAGTGTTGTTAATCTAAAATATTATTTCACACAAAAAAATCAGAACATATTTGTGATATTTATGGCATCCTCTTATCATAGTCTTTGAACTTGATTAGAGTTTCTTTTGGTTTTTTTTAAAATCTTTATTTTTTTTCCCTACAATGTCCTGCACCATAACCTTAGTCAAAAACTCACAATGGCAATAATTTCACCTGACTGAAGATCTACTCCACATTCAAGCTGGTGTAACTGAGAAAAACTTTTAAGAGACACTAATATCCTGATAATGGTTTAATAGCACAATTTTCTCACTGCTCACATATATAAGGAGAAGGAAGGATGGTCTGATGGCTAACCTTGAGACTGGTAAAACTGTTATATCATATTCCTTATATTCATTACTTGTGTCTAAGTTCAAAGGAAAGATAATTGATGCAGAATTGGACTTAACCATATCTAGTTAAGCAAATATGTGCACATTCATCTATGATTCCTGACTTTGTCAGCCCTACTCACTGACAGTATGACACTGATAGAAACTGCTAGGTTTCATAGATGTTACATTTGTTTGTCACAGCTGTATGGCATGTGGCTTTGATTCTTCTTGTTATTTTTAATATTGGCTTCCAAATCTGAAATACAGGGATGGGAGCATTCCCTCACCTGGCAGGAATATTCCCAGCTTAAATACATTAACATTTATGATATATTCACAGATTGTGAGAACACAGACTGCACTTTACTTGAAGTTTCACCTCAGTGAGATCCCATCTGATCACTCTCAGCTACACCAGAGTGTCACCTGCCTGTGACAACCCTCCTCAGGCTGCTGGTACCAGGCATCCTTGCTACAACCACAAAAATAAGAGCAAAACCACAGCATATTACTACTGTTGTGGCTTCATATTCTGACTGGATATAGAAATCACAGCAGAAGTCCTGTTCTCTGAGAAGCGTGTGTGAGAACTGCATGATTTTTTCTCATTTTAATTTTAATGTGGCATCATTTTGTTTCCCCTCTTCTCAGATAGAAAACTTTCCCACACACAGTTCTCAATTACAATTGAGGAGAGAATGGACTTCTGACTAAAGAGCAGCAAAAGAAAGATTTTATTTTTTTCCTCCTGAATCCCAGCTGAGGGCTTAGAACATATATTTATTATTCAGGAAACAGGAATCCTCGCCATATTCAATCTGTCTTTTTTGTTGCCACTGTGTCCCCCCTGGCAGAAGATGTAGAAACCAGGAGGCCACACTTTGTATTATGGTTTCTTTTATAGCTTCTAAATGGTTAATAAATGATTAATAGAGGTTTTGATAAATGGTTAGAGTAGGTTTTGGAGGCTAAAAGGTCAATAGTTGGCTCATAACAATCTATAACACATTTCACTCATGTCCCTCCAGCCATCTATAACAAGATTTCTTACATCTGTAGCTTCTGGCAATCATGTTTCAGTTCTTTGTAAACTGTTTATAGGTGGGATCCTAGTATAAAATGTGCCAGGGAATTGGATACCGTCTGCTGAAGTGCCTCAGGCCAAGTCCAAAGGAGTCTCTTTGCATGGTGCCTAAATATTGATCATAACAGTTTGCAGGACTTAGGAGCACTTTGTGTAACATGTAAGTAACATTTATTGATTCTGGAATTCCAAGTTCCTTTTTTTTTAGTTTTTCTAACATAATTAGGAAGTAAGTTAGTGACTTAATTCTTATTTGTACCATAGGTAGAATAAAGGTGAAAAAAATGCACACGGGAGCCCCAACTCATGAGGAACATTTTTTTCCTAGGAATGAGATTCTGCAATGGTATTACCCTGGCATCATCACAGTAAAAAAGAAAGGAAGATAGAGGATGAAATTATTTTTTCCTTCATACAGAGTATTAGTATTTGGTACATAGGAATTTTCTTACTCATCCACTGTAGTTAGCTTGTAGCCCAGAAACTATCAGACATTGTGCAGGAGGAGCAATATCTTCCCAAAAAGATTAATGAATGAAAGCTTTATTTCCCACTCATAGAAACTACTTTCTATTACCATGGCAGTGCTTTCAGCAATTGTTCCAGCATTGATCATCTCTGTAAAACAATTTTGCCACTGTCTTTCAGATTTTTCAGATTTGTGTAGGTTCTACCAGCTTTCTGTTGACTTTTCTCTCTTCTAATACATTCAAACTTACAAGAATATATAAAAGTATAAAACTACTGACTCATGTATTTTTGTAGGGACATCCTGCAGTAAAAAAATCCTGCCCTAATCTGAGCCAGCCAAGAGCAGGTTTTTCAGGCATGATGCAGCTGATTCCTTGACATCTCTTAAGGACATAGTTCTTACCCCTTCTCTGAGCGCTCCTGATCCAGCGTTTGACCGTCTTCAGATAAGGGAGAAGAAAATAATAAAAACCCCACACTCGTATCTAATTGGAACTTCCTGTGTCATGACACGTTGGGTTTTTCCCTTGTGTTGTGCACCTTCTAGAATGGGCTTGTTCTGATTTTTCTTTCCCTTCTGTTAGGTGTCCCCAGAGCTATTCTCTACTGAACACTGAATAAACCAGGTGCTGTCATCCTTGTGTTGTCCATGGTGTCCTCCAGCCTCCTGCCCACCCTGGGGGTCTCCCTGGACTTGCTCAAGCCTCTCCACATTTTTCTCATCTAGAGTTCACAAATCTGGACATAGTAAATCTCAAGTGGGTCAAACAGAAGGAAAAACCATTTCCCAGGAGATGCTGGCTGAGTTTTTGCTCATGCGCCTCAGGATGGGTATGATCCTTTTGCTGCAAGGAGAATTGCTGACTTCTGCTCAGCTTGTTTCCCACCAATAACCTGCACGTTTTGCTGTCAAGCTGCTTTCTACCTGGCTCGCCCTCAACAATTGTTATTACCGTATATTTTATTTTTTCTAATGTTTACAAATTGAAAAATTAAAAAAGGTACAACAATTGTCCTATTGCAGTAGCTTATATTTTCAGATTTTTTCCCATCTCCACTTTAAAAATTCCTAACCTATTAATTTTATTTTTTTTTAAATAATGACATTTTCATTCAACAGAGGAAAAAAAAAAAAAAAGAAACCATGGAATTTTACGTATGAAATAAAAAAGACTCTAAAAAAGCCAAGTAACATCCTTTTCTAGAGGCAAGAGAATTTCACACATCTCATGGACATATTTTTCTATCCTGCACAAAGAAGTACAGATTGGTTTATTTATATTTTTTAAGTGTTAAAGATTGCTTGCTGCATTTTTCTTTTTCTACATTCTAAGGGGAAAAAAACCCACCAACTGCAGAAAAAAAACCACCAACTGCAGAAAAAAACCCTGAAGAAATAAATAATAATATTAATATAGCCTTGTGCTCTTTGAATTTTTCCTGTCTGTTGTAAAAAATACACTGAGATAGTTTCAAGGTTAAAAAAATATCAACCTAAGAGCACCAGTGCCAGAACTACTGTAGGGTTAGGGTTAGTTAGCTGCTCAATATCTTAAGCCAGCTGAAGGGTATCTGAGCTGTAAAGACAACTGAAGGTCATTACTGCAGGTACACAAAAAGAACTTACCAAAAGTGGAAGAATTGCACTATACCTAAATGTATATATGGTAGTCTTTCTTACTAGCTGCATTTCTGAAACTTTATTTTGGTCCTTATCAGATTGAAGATTATAACTTTAAGAATAGGAAAAAGGAAAAAAAAAGGAACCAGTTCCATGCTTTGTGAACGTCTCTTGGAGCGTGTTGGCCCAATGCCTATTATTCCTTGCCACAGTATTAATAAACCATCACATGATTTTACCATAATGCAAAAATATGAGCTGGTATTATTCAGCCACTCAAATTCTTCAAATTTAAACACTTTTTCTTCAGCACATATAATAATTGCATTAGTAGTTAATTTTAGTAATAAAACTTCTCTGTTTTAGACAAAGAACAGTTTTTGTGGTCGGATTAATTTGTAATATTTCTCTAAACTGCCTTAGGGTTAATGCAAAGTTGTTGTTCTATGTATTTTTTTTTTTTTAAATACATGGATGTTCTGGAGATATTGTAGTTTTGAGATGTGCTTTAGAATAAGTTCGGTACTTGGTCCTTTAAGAAATATTAAAGAGTTGAGTAATGGAAGAGAGATTATGGTTATTAAATACGCAAAGGATCTGCAAGCACTTTACAGTACAGGATTAGAATGTAAAATGATCTTGACAAATTGGATAAATGGTCTGGAAAAATATGATGCCGTTTAAAAAGGACAAATGCATTTAAAAATAACTAACTACACAAATACAAGTTGAGGAACCAGTGATCAGGTAAAATTTCTGAATAATATAGATTTGATGCCTTTTTCTGAGTCACATTCCTAACATGACTCAACAGTTCCAGATTTAGATAAAAAATGAACAAAAAAGCCCCACCAGAATATTGGTATGTATATGCAAAACTAGCACTTGCAAGATGCAGAGATAATCTTTCTGTTTTCTTGATATTGGTGGGTTTTCAACTGAAGGACTTCAAGTGGGTTGAGGTCTCAAATTTGAAGAAATAGATGGATCAGCTCCCAGAGGAGGTGACTGTCAGATGGTATAGTGGTTTGGTCCAAAATACTCATTACTGTTTACCTTCTGTGAGATAAGAATTAGGAGAAGAGCAAAGCAGGCACCAAACTTGAAAGAATATAAAGAAATTTATTAATAGACCTAAAAGAAGGAAAAAAAAAAAAAAAAACATACAACACCTTCAGAACACTTCTCCTCCCCCCACCTTTCTCCCTTCTCTCCATTGACAATGTAAAGAGACAACCCTTAAGATGTTCATGTTTACCACTTCCATAATAACCTTGTTCAGTTCACTTAGGGAGAGGAGTCTCTCTTGCTCATGCTATGGAGACATTATCACAACGAGACAGCCGCCCGGGTTGGTTCTCTGCTCGCATCATGTGGGAGTCCCTTCCCACAATTTGCAGCTTTTTACACAACTGCTTTTGAGGGTCCAATCTTGAGCTAATGGGGTACCATTTTAAGGTTGAGCCGTTCAGAAACAAAAGTTCTCTTCACCCATCTCTGGGAGCATTTTATCTCTAAGAATAGAGGGCCCTCCCCTTCCCTGGGAGGAAAAGGGTCCTCATTATCTTCATCTCTAGGACTATCTCTGGGAGTATTTCTAGGAACAGAGGTTTTCTTCCAATGGGAGCAAGAGTCCTCATCTCTTCCATCTCTCCCTGTTCAAATTTCTCTTCAAATCACAGCTGCTTCAGCATTTGCTTGTTTCAGCACAGGTGCTTTTGCTCACAAGTACAGTTTGGATGCTCCACCCCCCATGCCTTCATGAAATTACAACGGGTACTCTGATATATCACAGTCTATCACCACCATAGCTTTACAACAGATTTTCAGCTTTAAGCATCTCCTCTTTCTCCTCCCTCAGGTTTTTAGCTCTTCACAGCAATAAAAGGGTTAATCTCACCCGGGTCTTGCAGCTGGAATTTCGCTTATCGCTGTTGGTCACATGATCTTTGCCAGGCAGTGGGGCAGCTTCAGCTGAATCTTCATCTTCGTCCACACCGGAGAGGGGGAGCGGCCCGTCTGCACGGAGCAGGGCTGGGGGCGGGGAGCCGTGAGTGGGACAAGGTGGCACGGCTCCAGGATGGATGTGGCTGGCCCGGCCCGAGCAGGGCCTGGCCTGGGCCCTGCAGGCCCTGTACGGACCCTGCAGCTACATGTCCCAGCACCAGAAACGAGACAGAGAGCTTCCCGGGGTTTGTCCATTCTTAAATGTGGACCACAGAGGCGGTCAAAATTTTAAGTGGCTTAAAAAACTTTCTATATTCAAACTAACCAGCTGATAGGTTCTGTCAGGTCATAGAGGAGCTGTAAGCACCCCTTTCCAAGAACATCACTTCCAGGACTATGCACCCATGACAGATGGCTAGAAAAATGAATTAAGGAAAAAAAAAAAATTTACTATTGTTTATTATAGCAAGAAAATGAGAAGACACACTTTGGATATGTAAGGAAAAGGTCAGTGCAAAGGTTTGCGTTCCCTGTTTGGCACAAGAAATGTATTACACTCTAACGGATTTTAATCAGATTCTCTAAGAAGGCCCATGCAAGTCAGTAAGTGCAAAGCTAAACAGACATCTGTCAGGATCAACAGTTGAGGATCCCATTTTAGGGGAGAGGGGAAGACTAGATGCCCTGTGATGATCCCTTAAACCCTATCATAAATGGTACTATAAATGAGACCATTATCTGATGAGAATATGTATGAAGAGGAAATAGTATCAAAAATAGTTTCTTGGACTGGGAAGGATATGCTTTTTAATTACTCAGAATTTGCTACAACTTAGGAGTAACAAAAAGAAAATTAAAACTAATCTTTGGAAAGTTTCCTAGTACTAAAGTGCTCTCTTGCCTTTGTCTGAAGATAATTAATTCTTGATTTTCTTCTCATGCTCCATTTCTGCAGTGTTTTTCAGTTGTAAATAAGAGCATTCAGACAGCCTTTCCTTTCCTGAAGCACCAGCACAGCAGAAAATATACAATATCAATTTTTTTTGCAAATCAAGCAAAGAGACCTGTGTAAGAATTTTAGTGTTGATGGTGGTTTTGTCTGTTGTATTTTTTACTAAAACTTGGGCGCGCACGTGTATGTGTGAGGGAGTGTTTGTGTGTCAAACAAGTAAACATCTTATGATGCATATTTAGGCAACAAGGACACAAACCAATCTTGTGCTCCATTTCAAACTCTAGTTGGATTCAATCCTTCCCATGTTCCCTTCACCCTTCACTATCTGACTCTGAGCGGTATTGAAAAACACCTGGAGGACAATGAAGGCATCAAGTACAGCCAGCACAGCTTCATGAGGGGAAAGTCCTGCTTATCAGATCTGATTTCTTTCTATGACAGGATAACCCACCCAGTTCATCTAGGAAAGCCAATACATGTAAACTTTTTGGATTTCAGGACATTTGATAAAAAGTAAAGCTTTTGATACTGTCTGTCACAGCATCCTGGACAAAAAGTCCAGCACACAGCTGGATAATCATGTTACACACGATGGGTGAGCCGCTGGCTCGTGGCTCAGGCACAAAGAGTTGTAGTGAATGGGGTGACATCAGACTGGTGACTTGTCACTAGTGGGGTTCCACATGGCTCCATCCTCAGCCCAGTTCTCTTCAGCATCTTCATTAAGAACTTGGAGACGGGAACTGAAGGAAGTAAGTTTGCCAGTGACACTAAACTAAGAGGCTATTGAGGGCAGAAAGGCCCTGCAGAGGGACCTCAACAGATGGGGAATCAACAACTACATGAAGTTTAAAATAGGTGAGGGATTCTTCACCTAGGATGAGGCAACCCTGGTTGTGGGCATAGGCTGAGGAACAAGGGACTGCAGAGCAGACCTGTGAAAAGGTACCTGGGGGTGCCAGTGAAGCATGAGTCAGCAGTGCCCTGGCAGCCAGGAGGGCCAAGAGTGTCCTGGGGAGCATCAGGTACAGCATCGCCAGCCAGGCAAGGGAAGGGACTGTCCTGCTCTGGTCTAACCTGGGGCTGCCTTAACTCGAGTGTAGGGGACAGCTTTGGATGCCACAATATAAAAAAGATATCAAGCCATTAGAGAACATCCAAAGGAGGGCTACAAGGGTTTGGAAGGGCCTGGAAGGGACTACTTGTGGGGAGCGGATGAAGTCACTCGCTCTGTTCAGCCTGGGGAAGAGAAGACTGAGGGGAAACTTCACTGGGATCTTCAACATGAGGAAAAGTGCAGAGGCAGACACCGATCTCTTCTCTGTGATGACTATTGACAGGACGTAAGGAAATAAGAGGGAGTTGAGTCAGGAGAGGATTAGTTTGGATTTCAGGAAAAGGTTCTTCCCCCAGAGGGTGGTTGGGCATGGGAACAGGATCCCCGGGGCAGTGGTCACAGCATCAAGCCCGATAGAGTTCAAGAAGCATTTGGAAAGTGCTCTCAGGCACATGGTGGGATATAGAATAGAATAGAATAGAATAGAATTAGAATTAGAATAGAATAGAATAGAATAGAATAGAATAGAATAGAATAGAATAGAATAGAATAGAATGGAATATGCTGAGTTGGAAGGGACCCATCTGGATCATTGAGTGCAGCTCCTACGCAGGATACCCCAAGAATCACACCATGGGCCTAAGAGCATTGCCTAAACACTTCTTGAACTCAGACTCTTGGAGCGTCCTGTGCAGGACCAGAATTTGGGTTTGATGATCCTGATGGGTCCCTTCCAACTCTGTTTTTTCTATCATTCTATGATTCTAAGACTCAGGCTGATTAGGAATTACTGACTTTCTCTGTGTGATTAAAGAGATTATCAATTATCAAGTTTTCTTCATTCCATCAGTAGTCCAGTTTCTCTAGCAGTTCACTGGGTAGATGAAATCAGGACCATATGGTTTGGAGTGTGAACCGATACCTCCATTGACGTGATTCACTATTTTGACCTTTAGAATACTGTTATTTCCAGAATAACAAAAGCATGGCATTCATTATCACATTCATTTTTGGTTGAAATGTAACCAAAATTCCTATTCCAGATTTGGTAGGGGTTTTTTTGAATATGTGTCTCATGCTTGGCATAACTGAAACACCTTTAATAAATCATTGAAGGGACTTTTGGGGTTTTAGTGTAAAATTTGAAATAGCCACTGACACATAGAATTAAGACTATGCGTATGATTATATTCTTCACAAAACAAAATCTTATTTTTCAGCCACCCTAACTTTAGCTCCTTTGACTTGCAAAAAAAGTGGTTACTTTTCTGACTAGCCATGGAAACGACTGTGACAGATTGATCACTTTTATCTCATGCAGGGTCAGTAACCAGATCTCAATCATATTCTTTTCTCATAATATGTGGCCAAAATCACAGAAATGCTACCCTACCAGAGCTGAGCCTTCAGAGGAAGCAACAGAGAAAATCCAGATGGAAACCACAGTGGCCAGGTATTATCATAGCTGTTGTGATATTTTTTTGATACACTAGTTGAATTTAAAAATGAGATCAAAGAGAAACCAGTTGAAACAAGCAAAATAACATATGAAACTAGTGGCAGAGGTGGAGAATCCAGTCTCAAAATTCCTGTCTGACATTGCATCTTTCATAATTAAGTACATGCTAAGAATGCTGAACAAAAGAATTACTTAAATGATATTCCAGAAATGAGAGATATATACAAGTGTACCAAGAACAATGTCCTCTCCTTTTCTTTAAACTTAATATATCAAGATATAAATAAGAAATACCGCATCAAAATGGACACTAATTAGCAGTCATATTGACAGTTTTACCAGAGAACTTGAAGCACAGAAATTAGAACTGCCCTGAAAATAGTGTCCTGTAGAAACTTGTATTTTTTTAAAAGTCTCTGTTTGAAACCACAAAGAAAATTCAAAATAATGAGCATATTACAGAAGGAAAGCTTCTGCAACCTGTCTGTTTGGAAATATTACAATGTAAAATGTATTATTTTCAATCCAAACGCAAGAGCTCATTGATAAGTTTTATTTAATAAAACTGTCAGTTAAAACAGTATATTCTATCATGTTTCACTATCTCCCTTTCCTGGACAACCACCAAACTGGGAGGTTAAAAGGAGAAGAAGGAAATTACACTGATGACATGTGTGTTAAAAAGAAAAAAAAGAGAGAAAGAACATGTTCTGCATTTGTCTGTTTGCTTGTCTGTTTGCCGGTGGGGTTTTTGTTATTTTGTTCACGGAGATAGAGAAAAATCATAGACATCTAGAATGATTTATGTTGGAAAGGATTCTATAGATCATCTCGTTCCAACCCCCCTCCCATGGGCAGGGGTACCTCCCGCTACACCAGCTTGCTCCAAGCCCCATCCAATATGGCCTTGAAAACTTGAAAATCAAAGTTTTACTAGCAATGTTATCTGTGTTGTAGAAATGGACATAAGAGCCCTGTTTACAGAAATTTCAGTCTAAGGCTTTACTTTTTTCTACCCAAAATTACATTTAAAATTTGTAACATTCTTCCTTTCTCCCCTCCACCCCCTTCCCCCCCACAAAACACAAAGCCAAACCAATAATTTCCTTAAGCAGTAAACAATGGATGTTCAACTCTTGTGGCTGAAAAAGTATAGCAAAGTAAGTGGAGCTTCACTGATTTACACCTGCTGAAGGATTAGATTAGTATAAAAAGTCAAAGGAATTACATTTATCACATTCCTCCACTGTCTCATGTATCACACTGTAGTTTGCTGTTGCAAAGGAAGTTAGGAAAGAATGGGTAAGGTAGATAAAAGCTTATTAGTTAATGCATTCATGTCTTTATAGAAGTGGCATACAGAATGGAAAGAAAAAAATGTCCTGCCCATGGTGAAATCTGCCATACAGAACAAGAAATATCAGAGTTCCCAATGTACCATATGGAAAGCTCTCTGCAAGACAGCGTCTCTGTTCTACTAGAGACCACTGTAGAGAAGAGATGGATTTTACATTTTTCATTAGTGTACAGCTTAGACAGTTGAACTCTATTATAATGTCTTCAGGAAGTATCTGATCCATTCTATTATCGCTATGACAAAGAGAAAGAATTGCTTATGATTTCAGAAAGGTCACACTAAACTGATGTTCTGCCTGTATGTGCTCTAGCTATGATGGTGATAATAATAATAATAAAAAAAAGTTTTAAGATGAAGTTTACAGTCAGACATACTGGGGGCAGAGGGGGAGAAGTCTTAAAATTAACATTTAAAAAGAAATTCTTATCTGCAAGACATTTTCTAACCCTCCTATTTTTCTTCACCATACCTGCTGGCAGTCAGTATATTTATACATGTACATATAAACAGGGGACAAGATTCTGATAGCAGTTCCTGGAGGGTAAATATAATGTTGTTGTAATAAAAGCACTGAAACAGGCCATTATTATTAACAGTTATGTATGTACCAAGATCAATCTGCCTGGCTGATCTGGGGCAGGTATGAGATAGTTCTGACCACGGTGTGAGACACAAGCGAGTGCCAATTTAAAAGCTGTGTGGCAGAGTTTCTGTGTTGTTCAGCCCAAGATAATTCAGCCTCTCTCCCACCAGAGCTTATTATTTTTGGCTCATAGCTCAACAGCAACTGCATGGCTTGGAGCAAGGGCAGAACAAATTCTTGCACATATTGTGGATAGATAACATCACATTCAATACATCCCCTGTAGTGCCTGGAAGACTCTACACAAAGGTGAGCTCCTCTTGTAGTAGATGCTTTGCACACACATTGTGGGCCATGGTTTTGCCCCACAGAGCTTGGTAATAAGCATCAAATAATTAATGATTCCTTTTGGCATCTTTGTAATGGCATGAATTATGATGAAGGTCCTAGGCTGCTGAAGTGCTTGTGTTAAGGCAAGAGGAGAGGAACAACTCCACCCAAGAAGTAAACCCCAGCTGCAGTGAAATGACGGAGGCAACCAGCCCAAGTTTAAAATGCATAGAGATGCAGCTGCTTTGAAATGTATTCCCACTGACTATTCTTTTCTCATAAAAAGCAAAACGAACTAACATTACTGGGTGGGGGAAAAATAAATGCATTGGATAAGGTGGTTTCTACAGGGCCTGAGACATTTCTCAATTTCCTGGGTGAGTGCTGGACATCTATCTGGAGTAGAGAGTGGCAAAGAAACCATGGCATGAATGAAAGGGACATAGAAGGCAATGGAAAAGTTTTATTGGTTATTTAGATGAATTTAAAAAATGAAGAAATGAAAAATATAACTTTAACAAGTGATGTTCCAGAAGTTTTGAAGTTTGAAAATTTTGCAAAGTGACTCCTTCAGCAGAAAAACCACCTAGACAGTCATTGACCTATAATAGCCATCAGTATAAAAGCAAAAACAGAAAAAAATGAATCACAGATAAAGTAAAAGGCACTGATTCAGAACTCAGTAGATTCTTTAGCATAATTCTTCCATTTTCATTTTGCTTCTTTCATTTTCTTGTTGCAGATATAGCTCTATAAACCATAGAAATAAGCTGCATGCAATTAAAATGGTATAATAGCTGAAAGGAAAGCATTGATAATTATGTTAAAATCTATAAAATTAGACGAGTCTAACACTGCTCAGAGTTCACGCTTTGTCATCTGTCAGCATCTGCAGCTCTATTGTAACCTAGATCTAAAGCTTTTCCTTCCTGAGCTAACTTCTCTTCAACTTGTGGGTTAGTGGTGATTTTTCTTTTTCTTTTCCTTTCAGTTTGTGCAATATAGTCCTCAATTCTTTTAACAATTTAGGGGTCTGAAAACAGTCAAAATGAAATAACATTCAGCCTTAATGAAATATTTTGTGATATATTTTTCTGAGCTTAGAGAGTCCATAGATCTGCCACGATCCGTCCTGTGCTCTTTCCTGCAGAAAAACAGTTGGGGAAGTAACTTTCATCTCTATACACATCATAGAGTTTGTAAAAGTATTGTCCTCATTCACCATTTTAATCACAGCAATAAAAGACAAACGGCACAAAGAATCTAGAGAACTAGAACAGGCGTTATCTGTGACTGGATCCAGCAATGAATTTAAGCACAGGCTTAAGAGCTTTGCTTGGATCGGGGATTTACAGTGCAATCAAAAAACTAGTGAAATCAATACAAAAACTCTTATTGATGTCACTGGGCATTGGATCGTGCCCTTAATGAACTAAGTAGAGGCTGCAGTGCTGCATCTTAAGGGCCTAATCCAATATCTATCAAACTTAACTCAAGCGGAGACTGGGTTTAGATATTGTTTCATACTGTAGATTGAGATTTTTCAAAAACAATTTAGGTGATGCTTGTCAAAAAGAGTGTTAATTTAAAACTGGAGTAAAATAACTGCATGAGCTTCTGTCTAGCTGTCTCAGTTGCTAACAACTGTGAATATAATGTACTGTGGTCTAACACAGAGTAATGAAAAAAATACAAGACTATCAGAGATCCTGAATTGTTCTTAGGTTGGTGGATATTCACCTCTACTTTCTAATTTCTGTTATTTTCCTGTGATGCCCTGTTAAAGTCACAGTGAACATTGGTCAAATATATGCCCCCCCGCACCACCACTGCCTCCTTACTTCTTCAATTACTTTTTCCATTCGACATGAAAATGTAACCTACACAATTCAGAATCACTTATTCCATCAACAGTCATCTCCAACATTCAAAGACTGAAATGCAGTGAAAGGAATTAAATCTCCTGATCCTAAGGAAAGTTCTCATTTGAAGAGTCATCTCAAGCCTTTTCTGTTAAGAATAGTATCTGCTTCATCCTTTTTCATCTTCTTAGTGTCTTTATTTCAGCCCAGATTTTCAGTCCCAATTTCAGAGGACAGACTGCCCCAAACAGCAATTAAAATCCATGAGAGTGCCTAATAACCAAGGGTGCACTTCCTTGGCAACACTTTTTCTTTCCATACAATGATGAAGGAAAGATATGTCATTTAAAGACATGTAATTGGAAACTAATCACCAATAATAGTAATTAAACAGGCTACAACCACTTTAGAAGAGACCATAATGATTCAGTTCCAGCTTTTACCTTATGTATTCTAAGGCTTAGGTCTCATTGTTCAATTGCATTCTCTTTTCTGTCATAAGGACTTGAAAGACTCAAATAAACAATTAAGGAAGGAGCTTATACATTAAAAGGACTACACAACATCCTGAAAAAAAAATATACATGCAGAAAGAGGAAAAAAGTTTTAATCTAAATAATAGCAAGTGTATTTTTTGTTATACCAATAAGTACATTTATCCCATGTAGAATAATAATTGAGTGCCCTTTAAGATCTTAAGTGAAAGGCAATAATTTTTCATATCTGAAGTGAATAGCTCATTTCAGTAAGTGTTTACACATCCTGGGCTTTCATTTCTCAAAATGCAGCGTTTCTTCCATCATAAGTAGCTAATTAAGAGCAAAGTTTCCTTATGGAAGTACATAAAAGAAGGGTTATGATGGAATTATTGTGTTCCTTCTTCTTAAATGGACACTTGAGAAGTTGATCCAAATTTAGAGGAAATTAATTTCCCAAAGATGCCTTGAACTGTGGAACAAATAAAGCTCTAGAGAATGCTCAAAAAGCTCTAGAGAAGTTATTTGTGTATGTTAAATCCTATCGGACTAACCCATAAGAGTTCAATATGTCAAGAACATTATTTAGAGCCTGAATTTGCATATGCAGAATGGGTAATTTTCCATGCATCTGACAGTATCATCTCTTTAGGCAACAAATAATTTAGATGGCATAAGGGTATAATCCTCAGAATAATGGTCCTGATATAGATATAAATAGATATGTACCTTCAGAAGACTCTTTGTCCCCAGGGATGAGAGAAGGGCGAAAGAACATATCAAGTTCCCACCTTTAGGTCACAGATAAAGCCCAGTCAGATATTATGCTAAAACTATGAGTATTCAAGCACTGTTCAGTCATTTATTTGTTTATAACCCATTTAGATTTATGCTGAAAATTTAATTCATAAAATTAATGCAGATTAGAACTGTAAGTCCAGTCAGTGTTCAAGCTTCCAGAAAGGGAGGCTCATGCTGCACAGATTCATCTTTGCAACTCCTCAGTCCTCACACAGCCTTGCAGCTGCATTTTCAAGTGCTCTGTAACTTACTTGCCATATATAAGTAAGCTCTCAGAGTAATAGTCGCGAAGGGCATGATGAGATTTCTTTTCTTTTCTTTTATTTTTTGTGAAGAAAAATGAAAGTATATGGCTATGTGGAAGAAAGCAGTTCTTTTAAAAACAGCAGTAAAATATAGATGCAGAAAGAAAAGAGCATGCAAAGATCTTCATTGTGCTGCTATGAAACCTGAGTTTTAGTGTGTACTTTGTTTTCCCAAAAGCTAAATTTTGCTCTTTCCTTCTTCCATGAAGCCAGTGTACCTGCATGTCACTGTCAAGTCTTCTCTGTTCTCTGAATTTATGTGCAACCTTGAACAACCTTCATAACCTTTTTTGCCTAAATAGTCATATCCACAAAATGAAACAATGGTTCCGTTATGGTTATCTATAAAAGGTTTAGACAAATGCTCCTTTAGTATGGAAGCATTGAGTATTATTAATGAATAATGATTGTTCTCAATCATTTAAAACAAAACAAAACAAAACAAAACAAAACAAAACAAAACAAAACCCGACAACACTAAAAATCCCTCCACATCCTATTGGAAGAACTTACTGCACTGTGACAACCTTTTGTGATGTTGTTGTTGAAATAGAAGGGCTAATTTAATCATATCTTTGCCATCTTCCATAAACCACAGGCAGTACATCTCCCTGCGGACATAGACTTAAAGAAACACAACAAAGCAGCAAAGTTTAAAAAGAATTTAGTATAGATTTTTTTCTTGTCTAAACATAAAAGGTCCTCTATAACCAGCTCCTTAAAAAAATAGAAAATGAAAAAAAAATAAAAGCTGTTGCTATTATTTTTGGAAGTTTGCTAGCGCAGAACACCATGCTGGCAGCACTGTCTTCAGTTATGTGTACATCTCTCCTCTTTCCAAACTCTGCCTGTAGAACTTATTTTTATCTGGGGAAAAAAATCCTGTTTTGCCTGGATTACCTGCTGAAAGCCGAATAAAAAATATGTGGGACAACAGGGGTGTTATTTACTTCAAATGATCAAGACAGACACATCCAACAAACACTTCTCGCAATTATTCTAAAATTCATTATAATGACGATGAACAGAAACAGCACTTTCAGCTCAATTAAAAATTAGCTTAGAGTAAGAGATAGTTCTTTCCAAAAAAGAAAACCACAAAAGGGGTTGACCACTTAAAAAATACTTTAATAATTATTAAGGGTAAATAGCTAAAATAAGCATTATTTTATACTGCCTGAAGCATCCTGACCTTTTTGCTTAATCTTTCTGTTAATATTTCTCAACTGAATATTACACCAGTATCAATGACAGAATATTCTCTTTTATAATTCTGGATATTTGTAACAGACGTCCCACATCTCTCTGATGAAATCAAAGCTTTATTCTATTTTTACAGGTGACGTTAACCTGAAATCAATCGGATTGGAGTTTACCTTTGAGAATCGTAGCAGTGGGGATGATTTTCCCTCATCTATGCTAAAAGTGAATTCTGGGCAAGGATCATTATCTAGCTTGTCTCTGCAGTTAATGGGGAGAGGTGGAAATGGGTCACCTCTCTTAGGCACCATATTAGGATGAATCACTCTCTGGAGGTATCTAACTCCCTTCATTGATTACAGAAAGCCTTGACATGCAGCTTAGACAGGAGGCTAAAATTTTAGGCAACCAGTGTTATGGGAGATGACTCCTACATTTAGCTCTAAGTGAAATATCAGGAATCAGGTTTTAACGCCTAGATTTTTAAAGCAATTTCAGCCTAAGCATCATAAGATGCAATTCATTTAAATAGCTAAGATCCATTTTCAGAAGTAGCTTAAACACTTATATAGCTATTAACATGCATAAAGAGGCAAATAGACATCAAATGAGTATTCCAACTGTTCACATATGCCTAATTCCCATCAAAATCAATGCATAGATGGTTTTGAAAATCTCATTAGGCACATATATATCTAAATACCTGAGTACTCTGAGGAATCTAATCCTTGGTCTTTCACCAAGTAAAGAGGAGCTAAAGTGTGGCTTGCAGACACCTTTTCACCTGAGTAAAAGTTTGTTTCTTACCTCCACAGCTCAAAACCTTTTATCTTTGCAGTGGAACAGAAATGCAAGTTTCTACTTGTCCTGTCTACCTTGTCCCTGAAATAGTATCTCTGTGTATGCAAACAGAAGCGTCTTTCATTTTTCAGTCTGCTCTAAGTGTTATATAACATTGCAAGCTGGCACCCATTCTGCTAAACAATGTGATTTCTATTTTTTTTTTTTTTTCTTTTGCAGAACTAATTTCCAAGTGGCTCTCTCTTACTCCTCAAGTACATACCTATTCTCCATCTGCTTTTCATCCCACACTACAGCTTTGAGTTGTGGATTGTTCTTTTATCACCATGTCTCATATATCCTCTTACATTGCTCTTCTCACCTCACTTGGCTTTGCAACACCTCCCAATTTAGTTGCATCCATTAAATTAATAACTGTGCTATTGACTCTCATTTACAGATCCTCAGTGAAGATAAAGCTGGACCCAGTGTTAGTCCTTAAGGCACAATATTAGACTCTTTCCCACAACTCAATATACTATTTATCATCACCTTTAATTTAAACTTGTGTAGCAACTTCTTAGTCTGTGGGAATTTATGCACAAGCTTCTGAATTCAAGTGAATTGCAACTCTCAAACTTTGTGAAACATTTCCATTGTGCAAATTCCAGTGGTAGGGTACCACAAACACGACAGAACCATTGAGATTCACGTGCACTGTACTGTCAGGTGCTGCTAAGCATTCCCAGCCTATGGATATGGAGATCTATAGCCAGAAGCAGTGAGTTTTTAACCACATATATATGATTCAATATACAAGACCCTGCCTATTTTATGAATAACAAGTTCTACACATGACATGATACATCAGTTAAGGCTTTATGCAGAGTTCTTCTGTTGGTGTTAGACCCTCCCACTTTCTATTCATAAAGATTTGAGTTTGTTTTTTTTTTTTTCCTGGTTGTTATTCCCTTTTTCTGATAAAGAACATCAGGAAATACTGAGATACTGATCACAAATATCAAATTCCAATCATTTTCCCACTCAGAACTGCAATATTTTTGATATTATCACATATTATTGCCATGTAGGCTTTCAGTGCTGCTTCCTCTGTAGGTTTCAGAGCACAGACAAAATGCTGTATTCTTTCTTTATTGCTCATCACCCCAGGAAAGTCCTTTCTCCTTTGTATCAATTTTTCTTACGGAAAAATAGTAGGGATTAAAATGTTCCCTCAGCCAAGACATCTAATAGTAATGAAAAAAAAAAGTTTGGATTGAAAGCTAGCCCCTCTTTGTCACATACCACCCTGGGAAAGTCCCATCTGTTTCAAGGATTCAGTTGAGATTGTGAAAGAAAAATCCTTTTTTTCTTCTGTTCCTTTATATTCACTTTTCTTGTTTATCTATCCTTTTGTCTGACTTCCATTGTCAGGAAATCTAAACTTATTAAAAAAAAAAAAAAAAAAAAGGAGAAACAGAATACTTACATTCCCAGCACTATTTTGAGGTATGAGTAAGACTACCCCCATTTTACAGTTGGAATATTTAGAAAATGGTGAAGAAGCGGTATTGGTTAAGCAAAGGAACTGTATTTCTTTTTTATTTTTAGCTTAGTTTCTTAGCAGCCAGGTCAGTTTTCCTTTTATAGCTGATGGATGATTAGTAAAGCTGTTGACTGTGTTTGGCTTTGAAGCTTAATTCCCTTAAGCTTCTGGTGAGAGCTAAGTTTTCACATCTCAGTAGTCAACCTCGGTAATCTCTACCTCTATATTCTTTGGTGTAACTTGAGACTTGTTCCAGTATCACCTGTAGCATAAATTACTCTTTCACTTAATACTGTAGTCAGGTGATGGAGTTTTCTTTTCATACTGTGGATACCAAAGCAGTTACATTTATCCTTCCTTCTTTCTGATATAAGATGGGGGAAATGGTAGAAAACTCCTCCATCACTTATTAGACAAGGAAATATTACAATATTCCAATGAGTGATTTCCTTACTAGAGCCTTGTTATCCAAAAGCATTTACTGCATATATCCCAACAGAACTGGGATTAGGTTCCTACCTAGTTTTTTCACAGAATTACATCATCAAGCAGCAGGGAAGAAGAAAAATAAATCAGCCAGTTATGTTTTAAGTCTTTTGGACTTGAAAACCAAGAGACTCCAAACAAAGGGAACCAACTGGTAAATCAGGGCCATGCCTTACCCACAGAAGAAATGAATCTGTTAAACTCTATCAGCCTGGATGTTTAGTTCTTTAGCAAACTTACAGGGTTTTATTTTGGTTTTTTTTCCTTCTCATATGACCATACAAGACTATGGTCTTTTCCCAAGAGACCATATCATTGGCAAATCTTGTAGTGTCACTGTCCTTAGCAGCAACAAAAAGAATTCTCCTTTAAAAACAGACCCTTTTTTTTACTTTTCACAACATTCTTTATGGACAGCAATTAAATTGTATAAATAAGCAGAAAAAATAACGCAAAAAAAATTTGGTTTGTGGTGAAAAATTTGTATCAGTACTATTATTTCCCCAGCTCAACCCCTACTTTTTAAATAACAATTTAAAAATACGGTTTAAATATATTAGTTCAAATGGTAACACCTCAGAGATATTTTGACTGGTGAATTATGTTGCCATTCTTCGTCACAGCTGTGGTTCTGGAAATGTGTTATAGCTCCCACAATGCAAAGAGTAAAATACCCATTTACCTGGCAGAGTGAGGAGACACAAAATGCTGTATATTACTTGAGTCCCATCCATAATGAAAAAGGAAGATGAACCCTCCAAGACTCCAGCATTATTCCCAGGCTACCATGATGGCAACAGATAAGAAGGGCTCCTACTGCTTCCCCTCAGTTTGGAAATCCAGCTCAAAACAAAGTTTTCCCCTCTTTGTGCTGAAAACCTGCTTCATCCTGACAGCTGCCAACCACATGGGAGGTTTCAATTAAAATTCAGGTATCAGTGTCAATGAATGATAAATGAGGGAATCCAACCCATGTTTGAATTCCCTCCACCTCCCATTTTCTTTAACATAATCACTGATAGAGTCTTTTCAGCTTTTACTCATTTTAATTGTGCATGATTTATTTCCTTGTTTCATCAGTTCCATCTATCAGAGAAAAATGAGAGTTATGAAAAGGAATCTGAAGGCTGCCAAATACTGACTTTTTTATTAATTTTTTCTCTGTATATGATTAATTTCTTCCTAGAACACTGGAGTGACAGCTACATGCACTCTGACTCATGTTTAAAATAATGAAATGATGGCAGTATTTAAAACAATATATACACTTATCATAAACTTCCCCTATTTCATAAAGTTTATATACTGAGCAGTGAAATGGCTAGACCTATGGACCCATTTAACTTTGCAGACTGTAATTATTCTATTCTTTTACAAAGATAGTGGTATTTAAGCTATGTTATTTTAGAATAAAGGTTTCAATTTCCCTAAGCATTAGTACTTTTCCTTTTTTTTTTTCCCCTTAAAAAAAAAAAAGGCAAAGAAAAGAAGAAAAACATTTAACTTTGACATTTCATTTATAGGCATTTTAATTATCTGGATGGTTTCCTTTAAATGCTAGACGTAGGCAGTGAAAATTTGTACTTATAGAAACTGCTTCCAGGAGTTCCTAATTTTCATGTGTTTTGAATTTTAATGCCTTATGTGGGTCAGGTTTTCACAGGCTTGGAAAAGGGAATACCATGACCTTAAATTATTGTACAGTTGTAATAGTATTTTTAGTCTCTATTGGTTATTTGTGGGCAGGAGCTCTAGCTTGTTTATGCTTCATTTTCCCTCTACTTCCTTTCCACGGTATCAGAAAAGCCCCAAGGCTTCAGAGTACAGGCTATTCCTTTCCTTTTTTTCCCCCCACACCTCCTAACTTTTAAAAAGACAAATACAAGTAACTGTGAAATCCACTAGTCCATGGGGTCAGGAAGTTTTCACCCACTCCTGTCAGTTTGGACTGCTATTTTTGAGATAATGAATCCCTGAACTCCTCTCTTGCAGTATCTCCCATTAATGAAGCTGAATTTTTATAGAACCTTCTTTTTTTTATTCCTTTTTTTGTATCTCACATCCCTTTTTCCCTCCAATTTCGTTCTGTTTCTTACATTGTTAGGGATGTAGACTACTACTGATCCTGCAGGGAGGATTTGGAAATAATTTTATTTACTCTTAATTTGGTGCTATTTTTATTACTTTCTTGCCCTTGTAACCATTTTCTACCTTTCTGTTGGATTGACAACAGTCTGGAGTTTAAGCAGCAGGAGAAACACATGGAAATTCTACCAGAACACTGCAATACCTGAAAGCTCATCACCCCAAAACATGGAAACATGATTCTTCTGTAAATCATAATGATGTCCTTCCTTGAGGCTCAGAGAGAAGAAAAATTAAAAATGCTGGTTTTAGTTAAATCAGTATTTCTATAGCACCATTCTCTTGAAGAAGCAGCTATGACCATTTTGGCAAATGGTCATACCCAAAATTAATTATCAGACATGTAACCATGAGCTACCAAGTCTAGTGTGTGACATCCCTGCCCATGGTGGGGGAGGTAGAACTAGATGATCTTCAAGATCCCTTCTGACCCAAACCATTCTATTATTTTGTCCTAATTCAGGTAAGTGGTTTTTCTCTTATCTTTTTACACCACAAAATCGAAAAGGAATTTTATCCAATGTGTTTATTCTTGGAAAAGGCTGTGCAGGAAAGGTTGCTTTTGTGACACTAAGACTTAGAGATTGGTGGGTGGTTGCTCTGTGTAAAATACAAGTTTCCACCCCAGAACTCTGAAATGGAGTCTGCTAAGGTAGGGAAATTTGTCCATCCTATATTTTGCCTACCTGACTTTCAATAATTTCAGCCCTTCAGAGCAGTAAGCTCTTTAAGAATCTGGGATGTCGGGACAGTGATCTCATGGAAACTCATTTTATATAAATAATAATACATTTTGGTCTATCTGACTTTGGGAAAGAACCATAAGCAGAAATTAACTTTCCAGGCCACAGGTTGCCATATTTTTGGTACTCATGATCTTAGTTTGAAAAGTTAAGTTTATCTTTTTTTTTTTTTTTTGACAGGTCGTGATTTTCCTTTCAATTTTAAATCTTCTGCAGCATACTCTTGCTTCACTTTTGGCGCATGACTAATCCCTTCAACTGCAGTAACTGTACTCAGGTTTTTAATGTTATAAGCAAGAGCTGGAGTTCTTTTGCCAATCAGAAACACGCATTTCTGAACTGAACAGACATCAGTCCTTCACACACTAGCCAATTTGCAGTTTTAGATGTTTCAGGAAAATATGGTTTCAAGTTTGATGAAGAAAAACACAAAGATTAAATTTGGAAACAAATCTGTTCTGCCATATTATTTTTTTCCAAGTACACTAAAGGTTGATGACTGAGTTTTTTGCTTGCTTTTATTTTAATGTTTTCATCATATAAATTCTATGCAACGCAGAAGCCAAAAAATCCCAAAACAACAAACAAACAAGTGAACAAACAGAAAAAAAAAAAAATCCACAGTAGCAGAGGCAAGTTTTATAGGTAAAACTTGTTGAATTTCACTGAAATTAACTACTTTATACCAACTCTGAGTCATATATGGTGCATGGAGCAAATAATAGATTGAGCAGAAAGATGAGCAGTGACCTAAATAGGGCTAAGTATTTAATGAGAAGAGAGCTAATGAGTTTGTGAGTTAGCAATCTAACGAGCTGAGGTTCTCTGCTGCAAGCAGGTAATCTGTGGCTTCCAGACTGTGGTTTAACTTTAGCTACCTAATTCCAACTTCAGCTATGCTTTTTTCTAAAATGTGTTACTTCAAAAGTACTTCTTGCTACTCGTGTGCCACTCGTGAAAATTAGTATAAGAATCCATCCCATATCCATCCACTGTAGCTGAGATCATGGGGAACCACTTGGGTGCAGAACAATTTAACCAAAAAATGAAATAAAATTTGTTTGACCCAGAATTTTTTTTCTTATCCTGTAATTCTCATGACATGGTAGCAGTACAATAAGTAGAGCTAGAAGTTAAACAGCATCCTTATCCAAACTGCAGTGAGCCCTAAAAAAATCAGCAGACCCACCTGTGAAGTAAATTATTTGCCGTGCTGGCAGAGTTTCCTAATGGGCTTTTACTTTCCTCCTCCCCATAAAACCTTATGCTATGAAACAGAAGATGACCACACAGCTGAATGGGTTTTAAAGCACAGTGTCCATGTGGTTACTTTTATAATGCTGCCTAACATGTTTGAAATTTGGTCTGACCTTGGGGGAGAAGAAAAAAGAGGACAAAAAATTTGGAAAAATATGTTCCTCAATTTCTTATACTATTTGCTCTCTTTTCCAATGTCAGGCTATACGACTTTCAAGTGTTCTTCATCCTCATATTTATGAAATTATTCCTCCAAGTAAGGGGAAATTCTCCATATTTTATTTTACATTGTTTTATTTTAAGGTTTGTTTTTTTTTTTTTTCTTTAAGAGAGGTTTTCAATATTTAAAAATTGTTTCATAAGAATGTGTGAAAAAATACTGTATGAACTTATATTTATTCCTGTGTTTATCCACTTGGCCTGTTGTCCCTTCCCTTAATATCTCCTGGGGTGCTTCCCATCAGGTGTGTGGGGCAAAGATCTAGGACACCTCAGAGGCTTTTGTCAAAAGTATGTGCAATAAAAAGCTCCAACATATTAGAGATAACCACTATATGAGCTCAATTTTTATCTCAAGGGTGATGAATGCCTAAGCAGAGGGGAACAAAAAATGTGGACTTCTCATCTTACAAGAAATCAAAAAATTAGATGTGACATGAAGAGCTGTAAGAAAAAAAAAAATACATTATTCATTTCCTCTGCTAATAGAGGAATTGATCTTGATAGTCCTGTAAAAGTTGGGCCTCTGGTCATAGGTTGTCCCCACTGTAATCAACAGAGAAAGTCTGCTTTCTCAAAAGGCATCTCAGACCTTCTGAAGATAGATCTCTAAACTAGGTGAGATGATTAGCACTCTGAAGCTATTCATTCCTAACATCTGCAGGAAGTTTAGGCTCCTAGAAAGAGCCAGGGTGGTAAGTTTAAACATAAGGTTTAGCTTTCAGACAGCTGAGGCTGGAAGAAATGTAAAGGGACAGCTGAGGGAGCTGAGTGGCCTCCCTAACATGGGTGGTGCAAGTATCTCTGCATGCTGTTTAGTATTCCACAAAGGGAACTGTGTGTGAAGATGAACAGTGTTCTGGAAAACACAACTTATGAAGAAGCAGTAAAAAATTTGGTGATATTCATGTTCAAGAAGTGAGGGATTTGTGGGCAGTGCTGCATGCAGGATAGTCAGCTTGTTTCTGTCTTTGGAGTAGAAACTGAAAGTTGTGGAGAAGTTGAGACAACAGAAAAAACCTTTGAAAACTGAGGATTTAAAGCATTAATGAGGTAGTCAGAGTCTGATACAAAGATGATTGAGATCTGAGGATCCTGGAGATATAACCAGTTCTACATTATGTTAGGGAAACATTCTAGGTAATTTCTCAGGATCATTTGTTGCCCTGTTTTCTGTGATTCTGAGAGGAATATGTCAGCACACATACTTTAAGTATGAACAGTGGAAAACCGCTGTTGATTTTAAAGGCATAATCAAACCATTGATTTCCTGGCTTCTTAAACATGATATAAGGGAAACTAAGTACTTTTTAAACTGCCATGTTGTTTGTTTGTTTGTTTGTTTTTTTTAACATAATTTTAAATAATGGAACAACTCTGGTCTTGTTAGGGGGGGAAAAAAAAAAAGAAAAGAAAAAAACCCAACCAAACAAAACTGTGATAGCCAGGATATGAAAGATTCACTGAGATGTCCCTGTCCTTAATGAGAAATCACAAGGAAGATTACTGCCACTGCTTGCCTATACTCTCTGACTTATCAGTTGGTCTGGGAGTTTAGGCTCCTGCGATATTGAATGAAGATTATAAGCCAGATGGGCCACAAATTCTGTCAAGCCTTCTTGGCAGCTGCTCTCATTACAAAAGCCAGCCAGCCTTTTCCAAAAATAAGAATGTGAAGCAAATTGGGCTTATAGACCCTTATAATGCAATTGCACGCAGAGATGGGGACCTGAGCGGGCAGGCAGAAATATTATTGATGGCTGCTGAAAACAGGGAATAAGATGTTATTAAGCCAAGTCAGAGATAGATATCGATAGCTAATATAAAGCCTTTATTGGTTTACAGGCTCCAGGAAAGAGGGTTCAGAGCTTCGACCCTTTGCTTTGCTTTTAATTTCACTAGAGATGCAGGGTTTATGAATAAAACATATCTTCACTCATGATTCTCATATTAGTCACTGCTTTCTGTGTCCCTCATTCTCTCAGAGCAAGTAACATGCACTAACTGCATAAACTTTGAAAGCTCTGTTTTACAGAGTTGGGGATGGATGCAAACTGACAATGAGGGAGTAGTTTGGGAGGAGAGAAAGAAAGAAGAGGAAAAATAACACAAAAAGAAAAAAGTGAATGACAGACTAGAAAAAAGACAAATTGGATAAAAAAACAGAGGAATGCAAGCAGAGCTCTGAAAGACATAACAAGAATGGATGAAAGAAAATGGCTGGAAGAATTCACATTGCTTTCCTCCTCCGACAAGGTATGATGGTATAGTTGTTCTGCTTCTGCCTTACATCTGGGTACTCTCCATCTGCATTTGTAGAAAACACAAGATTTTCAGAAAGAAGTACAGGGATTCCTAAAGCCATGCTGTGCATAAGTTGAGCCTACATCTGTCAGGTTTTTGCGTGCTAGCTCAAAGAGAGCCCGGAGGTGCAGCCACAACCCGACTGCACCACCACAGCACACACACACACACACACACACACACACACACAAAATCACAGGCAGAGGAGGGTGCGCTCCTCACCTGAGGGAGCCGTCCCTGAGCTGATGTGAAGGCACGCAGGCAGAGGCAAAGAAGTGAGGGAGAGGGGACTCTCCATGTCAGTTCCACACAGAAGGTTTATTGAGGTGAAACAATGGGGGGAAGAGACAGAAAGCTCTGTATCTGACAGGGTCCAGGGATTTTATGGTGGGGATAGGAAAGATGGGCATAAGGGATACAGCAGATGGGATACTTGACAGGAGGTGGGGTTGAGGGCATGGGAACCAATGGGATTAACACAAAGGAGGAATTTAGGGAAGGAACCAATGGGGTGCCGAGTACAACAGAACTTTCTAGAATTAATACATATTTACTTAGGGGAAATGAATATTAACAAACTTATACATAAAAGAGGGAGGGGAAACCATGAACCTATCACATAAAAATATGTAAACTGCGGAACCAGGGGATTATGGTCTCTCATCCTAACCACAGAGTGAGGCATTAAACTTCGGTGCCTGACCACCACAGCTTGGTGTCTGTTGGATCTTCAGGGGTCAGGGCGGCTGCAGCCACTTGCGCCACTACATTCATCCTATTGACTCTGGTATATCCATAAGCGCTCACACAATTATAAACTTTGATGTTTAAAGAGCTTTGGAACTTGTCATAGACTTCTCAGACACTGTCCTGAAAAACCTACAAAATATCCCTAGAATGAAGAGCATTTCTCAGTGTTAATGAGGATGGGGAGAGATAATATGTGAAAGAGACAAATAATTTATAATAAGTGTTACAAATCATTAACAACCCAGGCCAGGGGGTAGCTCTCATCTGGTCTGGGGAGTGCAGCAGAACACATGCCAAGATCCTGCACTCCACTGTCATCATTTTGGCTGGGATAGAGTTAGCTTCCTTCCTAGTAAATGGTACAGTCCTGTGTTTGGGATTTCATCTGAGAATAATGTTGATAACACAGTGATGTTTTAGGTGTTGCTCAGTATTGCTCACTCTAATCCAAGATTTTTCAGTGTCCCATGTCCTTCTGGAAAGCAGATGCACATGAAGCCAAAGGGTCAGCATGGCCAGGAGAGCTAACCCAAATTGGACAAAGGGATATTCCATATCACAGAGCCTCATACCCAGCTACAAACTGAGGACAGTTGTCCAGGAGGGGTCAATTGCTGCTGGGGGATGGGCTGGGCATCAGTCAATGTGTGGTGAGCAATTTTTTGCTGTACATCACTAATTTCTCTTGGATTTTATTCCTGTCTTTTCGTAATCTCACTTTTCATGAAGATTCTATTATTATTATTATTATTATTATTATTATTATTATAGTAATAATAATAATAATTTTCCAATTAAATTATTAAACTGCTCTTATCTGAACCCACAAGTTTTATCTTTTTTTTCTGAATATCCTCCCCATGCCAGTGTGGGAGCAGGGAGTGAGTGAGTGAGTGGCTCCCTGGTACTTAGTTACCAGCTGGGGTTAAACCATGACACCACCTTAGAATGGCACAAGATTTGGTTGTAAATAGTGCTAGTTATGCTGTAGTTGTTCATACAGTTTGTTTTTCCCTTTGGAAAAAAATTACAAAGGATAAGGGCCTAGCTTTTGCTGATGAATCTTTAGACCAAGCCTGGTTTTAATACCTTTGACTCAAAAATTCAAAAGGCTCCAAAGTCCCCCAGTTAAGGTACAGACAAAGTCATTTCAGTTCCCGTGTCTTATCCAGGACAGATCTACTTAGATGTATGAAAATGGAATTAAGATCTTTTTCCACAATTTAAGCTGTTCAGAACACGTATGTGTTTTCCATAGAGTAATACTAACACAGCAGTGCATTTGAGCGAGTGCATGTTCCTCTAAAGTGATGAGTAAGGAAGGAAATGGCATTGACTTATTGTTCACAGCCAAGAAAAGGACCAACAGCTACAAGCTTGTCCTGATTTTGGCCAAGGACAGAGTTAAATTTTGCCATAGCCAAGAAGAGGTGTGGCTTAGGGGCATGGCTGGACCCTAAAATTATTTGATACCACCTCATATCATTGACAGGGGTGGGGGAAAGGGATTCTCACTCACTTCCAAGGAGAAAGAATATTCCTTCCAGTGGGAGAAAACGTGGTGAGGAAAACTCAATCAGTGTTTGTTTACTGTTTCAGATTTTTGATTTAAGTAGTTTCTTTTTCCTATACTTTTTGTTATTAATATTTTTGCTGTTTTGCTTTTCTTACCTCATTGCAGTTTCCAGTAAATTGTTTTTATCCTAACCTGTGATCTTTATCTTTTGTGCCTCCTATTGAAGGGGGAGGGTGGAGCACCTGATGGTCTTTTCAGTGGGAATACTAAAGTGGGGAACACCCTTCCTAAACCATGATGCCACACCCAGGAAAAAAGAAGAAAAAGAAAAAAAAAATGGAAAAAAATGCATTGATGAGATCACATTTGGATAAGATACTGGTGGTGGACATAAATGAATTTGTCAGAAGAGAAGAAGAAATTCTGAAATTCCGATTTTTTGGTCACACAAAATCTGTATGAAACAGTTGTATCCTAATAAATGGATTATTTGATCCAGTCTACATGCTCTCCAGCACAGTACCATCTATGAGTTTCACCCCTGTGCAGCTAATGACGGTTTTTTTGGGTGTGGACAAATATTTCAGAACACCCTCAGGCACAGAGAATAACTATATACTGATATTAATGATATTTCAGCAATCTATTTCAGTGATCTAATAAAAGAAGATATAACTTTGAACACTTCTACAAATATAGGTTGTGTGGGATTTTGCCCCTCTTTTTAGTGGATGGCTGCAAAATAATAAATCCACAATTCCCTTCAGACCTGAAGTACTGAACTTTTTTTTAACTCTGTGATCTTCAAACACTGTTTTCACAGTTATGTCCCAAGTTGTGGAGAAGTTAAGAAAGAACCACTTTAGGCCTTAGGATGCTCGTTTGCAAAGTGCCAGGAGAAAAGCAACTGTGTCATTCAGCCTCTGCTTCTCAAATGACAATAATAGCTGAAATGTATGCCAAATTCACTAAACTAATCAACCACCCTTTTGATGGGGTTATTATGCAATCACTACACTTTCTTCCAGAACATTTATGAAATCACAGACGATGCCATCCAGTTTTCATAAGTATTAGTTCAGAAAATAGACTATAATTCCACCACATCTCTCCCTCCCTTTCTAGTGTGTTATAATTAATAATGAGCCTCAATGTTGTTTTGCTTTTCACAGCTTTAGAGCCAGAACCAAGGCTGCTTTTCCATCTTCCGTTCACTTCATACATTTTAAGGAAAGACAATTCAGGTGTTAAAATAATCACTTGGGGTTCAGGCTCTACTTCCTTCTTTAATCTTCCCATTTCTGTGAAATAAGGTGATAACACCTTACCTTTTTCCTTATTTTGCAGGGGCTTTCTATTATGTGCAACCTTCAGAACAAGCTATGATACTTCTTAAATAAAGAGAGGAAACAACTGATTATCCCCAAAGAAAAACTGATCCTTTGAGTTTCATCTATTTTTGACCTGCTGTGAAAAGCTGTGGTGAGACATTGGCACAGGTTGCCCAGAGAAGCTGTGAATACTCCATCCTTAGAATTCTTTAGTCAGGTAGGATGGGACTTTAGCCTGGTCAAGTGGAAGGTGTCCCTGCCAATGGAAGGATTTGATCTACGTAATCCTTAAAAGTCCATTCTAACCAAAACTATTCTGTGATTTTATGATTCTACAGCAGTAACAGCACAATGCAAACAACAGTAATAAGTGAGTATTGCAGGAGCTCCCAGTGAATGTAGACAGCTTTAGCTGAAACAAGGGAGAATGTCTCAGTTTTACAGAATCAAAATCAATTAGGTTGAGAAAGACCTCTGAGGTCATTGAGTCCAACCCATGACTGAACACCACTGTGTCAACCAGACCATAGCACCCAGTGCCATGTCCAGGATTTCCTTAAACAACCTCCAGGGACAGTGACTCCAGCACCTCCCTGGGCAGTCCTTTTCAATGTCTAATCACCATTTCTGTGAAGAAATTCCTCCTCACGTCCAATCTAAACCTCCCCTGGCTCAGCTTCAGACTGTGTCACCCAGTGACTGATATGCCTGGGAGAAGAGACCAGCCCTGTCTGCAACCTTTTATCAAGGAGTTGTAGAGTTACAAGGTCGCTAAGGCTCACCTCTTCTCCAGGTTAAACAAACTCAGCTCCCTCAGGTGCTCCTTGTAGGATTTGTGCTCCAGATCCTTCATCAGCTCTCTTGACCTTCTCTGGACACTGTCCAGCCCCCCGATATCCTTCCTGAATTGAGGCGCCCAGAACTGGACACAGCACTCAAGGTGTGGCCTCGCCAGTGCCCAGTACAGGGGACAAATGACTTCCTTGGTCCTGCTGGCCACACTATTGCTGATACAGGCCAGGTGCCTTTGGACTTCTTGGCAACCTGGGTACATCTGGGCTCATGTTCAGCAGCTGTTGACCAGCAGCCCCAGGTCCTTTTCCTCTGGGCAACTCTCCAGCCATTCTGCCCCAGCATGGAGCTAAAGGGGGTTGTTGTGGCCAAAGTGCCAGGTCCAACACTTGGCCTTGTTAACCCTAAACCTATTGGCCTCAGCCCATCAATCCAGCCTGTTCAGGTCCCTCTGCAGAGCCTTCCTGCTCTTGACCAGTTCAAAATTCCTGCCCAACTTGGTGCTATCCACAAATTTACTAAGGGTGGACTTGGTCCTCTCATCCAGATCATCAATAAAGATATTGAGCCTTGAATAAAGGTTTGACTATTACAGTACGCAAAGTTTGCTTGCAAAAGTAAGATCAGTCCTATCAGTTATCTGAGCAAACCATACTGCTCCAAGATCTAGCTGCAGCTTTGAGCATGAGGTGATCCAGAAAAGAGGCTTTACAACACTATGACAAAGGCATCCAGCAGCACAACTGGAAAGACAAGAATTCACCCTAAGAACAAACCATGGCATCTGCCCTCTAGGGTAAACAACCAGTGAAGGCAGCTGAGGAGACTTGGTCAATAGCACGACCTGGGCTGTGGTTTGGGCTTGCACTCAATTATTTTAAATGAAATGCAAATGTGTTAGGGAAAAGAAAAAAAAGGAAAAAATACTAAGAAATGGGGGTACCTTCCAGTCCCACAGAAACCCACCTGCTGCATAGTTCCCAGCATGTGGCACTGTATGTCCTCTATAGAGATAGCTCTTCCTTTTCCAGCAGCAGTGACTCAATGTTTCACTACCACAGATGCTTTTTGGCTCAGCTGCTGCTGCTGGTTGTACTTCAATTTCTCTTTTCATTTTAGATTGCAGTGGCCCCTTTCCCATTATACTGAGTAATATATGAGTCTGAATGATGTGTGTAATGGGAAACTGATGTTATGTGTGTACTTTATTGACACAACTGACAAGAAAAGCCTTAGCCTACATCTCTAAGTAGTGTAATTTATTGTTCACTATCCCCTACTCACCCACATATAATAGTAAATGAGAGAAAAAGAAAGCAGAATTGTAATATTACTCTTTCCCCAAATACTTAGAAATAAACAAACAAACAAACCGAAATAATTAAACCTGAAAGAAGTGTTTCCTGTCTCCTGCATTGCATGACTAGAGTAATGTCTAAAATTTTGCACCCAAACAGGGAAGTGGATGAAGCCCCACTTCTCTTCATTACTTGATTATACCTCGAAATGATTTTCTCTTCAAGGATAAATGTCAGCTGGAATTTTGTTCCTCTGCTCCACAAACACTGTACTTGTCCATAGAATATAGTTTTAAAACAGAATGAAATTTTAATAAATACAATAAATTGAAGGAAATGCAGTGGTAGAGACACTGGCAGGACTGTCAGATGATCATTAACATGGTTAAAACAAATAGGTCAAGCTGTAATAATCAACGGTATGACATGGTATGACTTTTGAGACCTGGTAAATTGTTTGTTCATTGTTGTTGATCTCCTCATGACACACTGGGGTGGAAATCTCACTTTAACAAGCACCAGACAACATCAGGATGGAGACTGGTGTCCTGTGAGTAAAATCCTATGTCTCTATCTTGCAATGGTTCATTAATTGCTTCCCAGTTGCTGTGTGTCCAACAGCCATTGTTGGCATGCAGGTAAGCTACCTCTTCAATGAGTCTGCATAGTGAGAAAAGTTTCTGGTAGGGCTAAATCAGATCATCAGTTGCTGTGGCAGGTAAATATAAACTGCATCAATGCAGCAGCTTCCTACAAAAATAATCTACAAAGCTCTGAGATTCCAAATTAAAGATAATCTCCAAGGTGTGATATGTGTGTATGCATATACATAAGCAAATCAGAATATTTTTTGCATTTTTCCCTTTCAAGTCATTTTTATTATTTTATGTCTCCTTCGGGAATTTAGAAAACTGTTTGATTATGACTCTTCTGCTTTGTTTCCCCAGTCACCCATGGGCTTTTCCACCTTTATATATGATTATTAGATTCATTGAGTTTACAACCACAAAGGACCTTGTGGATAAGTAATTTGACCTGCATGAGTCACAGCATAGGCTTTCATTGTTCCTACACCTAATCCTAAAACCTGTCATTGAACTAGAACACACATTGGTGGAAGGTACTTAATTTTGATAAAGATTTTAAGATTTTAGCAGTGAAGAATCCATTCATTATAAGGGGTGAGTAGAGACGCTGTGCAAAGATGTCTGGGGATTTGCATTTAAAATAGGAGTAAAATCTCTTTTTTACAGTTGAAAGATTGAATTTGCTCTCCTTCTTTGGCATAATAACATTCAAACTGAATTTTCTATGTTCTTTGATTAGTAAAAAGAGTCCATAACTTCTGCATAAAAAACCAGAAAGAATACTTCCTTTGTGAAATTATTCTGCTTTCCTCAGGTTTCTTTGGGCTTCTTTTAAAATGCAGCTAGTTAGAAGACCAGAATATTTCACACATTTCCCCATTTCAAGATGCTCTTTCCAGAATGAAACTAGGAAAATATGGTACTATTCTTTCCTCCTCCAGTTCCTTCAGACTCACACACTTTCTCACATTGCTGGAAAGCCATTAGAAAAGATAAGAACAAATGTAGGTTGTTGAAACCCTTACTTTATAAACATCTTATGCTCCAAATGCTTTAATAGTCTGTATTTAAGAGCATAAAACCACACAATGAAAATTTTAAAGAAAGAAGGTCTTGCCATTTTTGAATTTAAAAAAGTAATCTGTGCTATTTACAATATATATTGCTCAGGATTTGTCTGGGCAATATTTGCAACAGAAACTAAGTTTGGAGAATTTAAATATTGGAGTTCTTTCCTTAATTTATACAAATTAATCTGGAATGTCACCAGAGAAATATATTTTTCAATGTTCTCAGTGATGCTTCCTTTCTAATGAAAGGGAGCTGTAGTGAATGAAGGACTGTCCTTGACCATTCCTTACTCTCCTGTTTGCCAGGATCCCACAGTAATAGCATTTCTGTAGATGACACGAAAAACTCATTGGCATGACACAGGATATAAGCCCTCATGAGTCTCCTGCATTCAAAATTCAGCCAATTAGGAATTTCAAGATGAAAAATGGATAAACTTTTCCTTGTCACAGAGAGCTTCCATTGTTATAGAAGAACCATGGACATTTGCTGTGTCTTGGAAATGGTAAGAGGCATCTTAAAGCTCCTTGGAGATATCACATTCAAATCCATTCAATGGAAAACAGAAATATGACATCCTGGGATCTAAGATCCTAATACATTTATCTAAAAATAGTGAGGAAAGTAGTAAGTGTTCTAAGTCTAGCAAAGCAACTGTACAAACTCTTAAGTGCCTTCCTTTCACTGGCACTTATCCAGCACATTCCTGCAGCCATGGCATGGGCCATCTCATCAGGAGGAATGATTGGAAGGGGAGGGGCGATCTGGGGCAGGTGTTGGAGAAGACAGATCAGAAATTATTTGCTCCAGGAGTGCTGATCCACAGCAACAGAGAGATGTGAGTGTGTTGCACAGGATTCAGGCTGATGAAAGTGAGAGCTCAGGAGAAGAACATGAAAGAAGAGGAACTATGACTGCTGAGACTGCTGACTCCACAACTTTAGTTATTTTGGAAATCAAATAGCCTGTGATAATGTATTTTCTTTGTGTTGTCAAGAGGTAGGTATAATCAAGTCTGTTAGATAACCTTCATCTGACGTTTGTTATTTTTGATTAATTTTTTTTTTTTTTTTTTTTTTTTTGGTGGTGAAAATAGAGATCTGGAGACATATACATTTAGGATAAAAAATCATTCACGGGATATAAGGAGTTAAAGATATATAGAAAGATACTGAGCATAGGGTGGTTTCCATATAAATTGCTTTAACGAAAAAATGGTTGTAATGGAGCTAAGGTAGATATGGGTGAAACAAGAAAACACCACAAGGACACTCTAGTGGTCACAAATCAGTTCCACTAGAAACTAAATAATGTAAAAAGAAGATGGTTTTGCTTATAATTTTCATTTCATTCTTAACACTCATGGTTTTCCAATTTCAGTTTCTCTCACTCTAACTTTTCCACACTGCCTACTTATAAGCATTCTTTTAAAGATATTGTTATTCTTACTATTAAAAGAGAAGCACTTCTTAGTATTGAATTATTTGATGCTATTTCATTTTATTTCTCTTAGGTGACACAAAGAATAAAACGTATAGGTGTGAAATGATCTTGAAAACATTGGGCATGGCACAGAGAAGAATTTAACATTGTGACAATGCAACATGACCCATTTCACTTACAGGTAAATGCTTCCTGAAAACTTGCTGCACTGTGTTCACTTAGAAATTCAAAATTACTGGACATATCATTTTCAGATGTAATTTAATTAATATGTCCTTGTATATCGAGAAAGCATTGCTCTGCCTGAAAGCTCAATAGTCCATTGATGTTCACCTACACAAGACAACATTTTCTGGACAGAAAACTAGTGGTTTGTTTTGGTTTTTGTTTTTCTCTTGACAAGAAAATACTTTCAAGTGCATTGTTTAAATACTTAAGTATTTTTAATACTTTTAAAATGAAATTTAAACCAATTTTAAAGTAACTCTGAGACAGAAATTCAGATTCTAAAAAGTCTAACAATTACAAAACTTTGGAAATGTTAGTATTATCTGTTTAGTTTCCTTTTTAATGATTTGTCTGGGGGAAAAAAATCTTTTCTTTTAATGCTTCACATTCTGTCAGGTTTTACCCTCTGGAAGGTGTCAGAGCACCTGATACTGATGAATCTGTGTGTCACCTGAGCAGCAGAACAAGGAAGTTATGTGGTATAAGCTACAGCTCCTAGTGAGTGCAGTGGTAGACCATGGAACACGGAGATTCCAGCGTGCCCATGCCGAAAGGAAACATGGCTGCTCATGGCTTGGATGGGTACACACTCTGGGTAATGTGCCGAAAAACTCCTTGTGACTGGAATTGCATTCATCTGGAGCTGGTCACAGTGGCATTCCACAGGGCTCAGTGCTGGGCCAGCCCTGTTTATCATAATTATCAGTGATCTGGATGAGGGTATAAAGAGCACCCTCAGTCAGTTTGAGGATGGCACCAAGCTGGGTGGGAGTGTGGATCTCCTGGAGAGCAGGAAGGCTCTGCAGAGGGATCAGGATAGGCTGGATCCATGGGCCAAGGCCAAGTGTGTGAGGTTCAACAAGACCAAGTATCGGGTCCTGCCCTTGGGTCACAACAACCTCCTGCAGCTCCAGGCTGGGATAGAATGGCTGGAAAGCTGCTGAGTGGGAAAGGACCTGGAGGTGCTGGTTGAGAACAGCTGAACATGAGCCCAGGTGTGCTCAGGTGGCCAAGAAGCCCAAGGCACTGGGCTTGTGTCAGCAATGCTGTGGCTAGCAGGACCAGGGCAGTGCCCATCCCCCTGTGCTGGGCACTGGTGAGTCACCTCCAGTCCTGGAGGCAAGTCTGGACCCTTCACAACAAGAAATGCATTGGGGGGCTGGAGCATGTCCAGAGAAGGGCAATGAAGCTTGTGAGGGGTCTGCAGCACAAGTCCTGTGAGGGGTGTCTGAGGGAGCTGGGGGTGTATAGCCTGGAGAAAAAGATCATGGGGGACCTTCTCTCTCTCCCTACAGCTGCCTGGAAGGAAGGTGTATCCAAGTGAGGGTGGTCTTTTTTCCACTAACAAGTAACAGAATGAGAGGAAATGACCACAAGCTTCACAAAGGGTGGTTTAGACTGGATATTAGGAAAAGTTATTTCACTGAAAGGGTGGTCAAGCATTGGAATAGGCTGCCAGGGTAGTGCTGGAATCATCATCCCTGGAAATGTTCGGAAAACATGTGGATGTGGCATTTGAGATACGGTTTAGTGGTGAACATGACAGATCTTAAAGGTCTTTTCCATCCTAAATAAATCTATGATTCTGTGGCTTTATGTAATTCTAGGTTTGAACCCAATAAAATTCATTCAATAGTTAATATTTATATTTACTACTCAAACTTACCTGTAACTTCATTACTTTGAGAGGTTTAAAAGTATGATGTTTTATTTATCATGATTATATTCCTACCCCTTTTTTTGTCTTTAATATTTTTCAGCTTTGGTAATTCAACAAGATAAGCCCAGTTTCATTTCTGACATTTATTGAGGAAGTAAATGAAAACTAATCCCTCCCCTCCCCTCCCCTCCCCTCCCCTCCCCTCCCCTCCCCTCCCCTCCCCTCCCCTCCCCTCCCCTCCCCTCCCCTCCCCTCCCCTCTCCTCCTCTTTTTTTATCACAACAGTGGTTTGTCAGGACACTGGAGACAGACATTTCACAAATCTCAGTCTCTTAGTCATATCACTTTATGATGTGACTCTCTTTTCAGTTCATTTCAGCTGTCTTTTAAAAGCTTTTACTGGAGCTCATCTTGGGATTTAAGGTGTTGAAATTATGTTAAACACATACATTCCTCATAATCCAGTCTTGTTCTTATGCTTCTGGCTTCATGAGGATCATTCTGTGTTTGGTTTGGGTTTTGTGTTTTTTTTGGTGGGGGGGTTAGTTCTTTTTTTTATCAGGACAAGCATTTTGATTCATCATTATATCACTCAGGACAATCTTATGTCCTAGCAAGCAGTCCTCATCACTGACAGTGCAATAGTGGTCATCACCTTAAAAAAACCCCAAACACAAAAAAAAAAAAAAAAAAAAAAAAAAAGAAAAAACCAAAAGCCACACAACCCAGAACCCCCTCAAAGCCCAAAACAAACCAACAAACCAATCCCTCCCAAAAAGCTCATAGTATCAGCCTACAAGTGGGTGTGGAACTTCTTGTGGCTTGGTGGCCGTCTCTTTGTGGTAAGCGGTGTAGACGCTTTTCCTTACTTCCATCCAGCTGACACATCTGTTGCATGCCCATGAATTTCTTTGAACCCAAAGGTATATCTGCTGCGTCCATATCTATTTTGTGTCCTGGTAAACCAAATGAGGACTTTGTGCCGCTGCTTATTCTGTTCAAAGACTTTCTGCCACAAGAACTTTTAAATGGTGCCCTTACCCAGGAGAAGTAGGTGACAAAGCGTGACATGATCTTGCATGTGTTGTTCAGTGTTTTCATCCAAGGAAAAGCAATATTGCAGAGGTGACCAAGACCTTTTCTGACATCAGAGTAGTGCAGTGAGACCTCTGTGACAAGTTTTTTTGACATCAGTTACTACATCTATCCTTATAAGTGAAAAACACCTGGGATTCTTCTCAGGGACTGAAAGCAGCAGCATGAGCCTGACCAGGAATGGCTTAACTTCCTTATCCTCTGAAACAAAGTAATTGCATGTGAACTACTCATTAGAAGTCATGTCTGGCTTAAGCTAACTCCTTATCCATGTCTGAGAATTGATTCAAGGAGTTCTAGATGGCTTAGGTCAAAAATATGTCACAGACAGGTCTAAGTATATAATGTTGTAGCTGATAAGGTTCCTGCGTCCAGATATATTCCCTGGAACTAAACAAGTTCAATTTATTTGTAGAGATATTGCTACAGGATCCTTCATAAAAATATGAATTTACTATTATAGTGTGGTACACAAAGGCCTCATGCTGCCATATGCCTTTCACCTTAGATGCTTCTGAAGATACTTAGTGAACAAGAATAAAAAATGGTTCCTAAAGTAAAATTCCTATTAAGGAAAAAAATTCCTGCATATTCTGTAGATACATTTTGAGAATATCATTTAATCCACTGAAGTTGAGGATAAACACATTGCCCCAACGCAGTCACCTCTCAGGTAAAACATGTGCAGCTCCTGAAAGAAATAAAGGAAAGGCTCTCTAGCCCACATTCAGACCAAACTTGTTCCTGTCTTGTATTAATGCTGTCTCAGCTCCAGGTAGTGTCAGTGCCAGTTATATTCCCTTCAGTGAGCCACAAAAAGCACCTACAGCATTTTGTGCACTCAACCTGGAGGCAATCTGCTAACATTCAAGTGCTCATTGAATGGAAAATGATGCAACAGTTGGCTAGCTGGAAACATTGTACTATGCAATAAACAACGTGCTTTTCTGTTGTCTCCTCTCTGACCCATCGCAGACAGGCAACCCTCAAGATATCCCTTGTGTGGGACACCAGAGGGTTGAAAGGCAGGTAAGGTAACGGTAAAAAAATGCTAAGGATGAACACAGCCAGTTGAATAGATCTTCCTTGTGTTTTAATGTTCTTGATGTGCCCAGAGACTCTGACTCTGCTCAGAAGAAAAGTGACTATTTTTTTAATCCCCTTTTTTATGAAATTGCCAGCATATTAAGAGTGTTTCTTTTAAGAAATTTATTAATGAATTGAGAAATATATACTATATAGTTTTGGGGGTTTTTTCCTCAGAGAAGAAAACAGAAAAACAAAATTTGCTTAATTTTGCTCTAGATTGTTATTTTATTGTTTTTCTTTTTTTTGTTCTTGTACAAGTGTCTTGGTTTGAAAGACAGGTGTCTGCTAAGGAAGGCAGGAGCCTCCCTTGGAATGGCAGATGCGACCCCCCCCTTCCCTCCGAATTATTATAATTTTGAAATCAAGGGGCTTTTAGGCTTTTAGGGAAATAGGAATAACAGTTAGTTACTATTATATATCTATATATGTATAACCAGTCAAACAAACAACAATAACTCTGGCAGTAACAGCAAACAATCACAAACCCAGTCCCGGCCTTCTCGGCTGTCAGGCCCTTTGCCCTCGGGTGCAGTTCCGCTCGCAGCCAGCAGGGGCGCTGGCGGCTCCCGGTGAGCAGGGCAGGTGCGATGGTTCCCCCGCGGCTGCAGGGGGCGCTCCGGAGCGAGCTCGGGGAGCACGCGGCTGCTCTGGTGCCCTGGGATCCTGGGAAGGGATGGGACAAAAACGCTTCACAAACCCCTGGGCAACTGATCCCGGTGTCCGGATGGACCTTCAGGAACAGCAGGCTGGAACAGCAGGCTGGAACGGCAGGGACGAGCACAAATCCTGGGTGGCAGACAAGATGTATCCAAACTGCAGAGCTGCGGTGGGAACCCCCTGGAGGTCTGGGCAGGCAGGGCGAGCACGGCTACAACGCAGCGAAGGCTCGAAGCAACAGCGGGGGCAGTGCGGCCACAGCCTGGCTCCCAGTGGGGCAGGGAAGGCGGGCTTGGGACCCCAGGGTTTTTCTGGCAGAAGGAAAAGCAGCTGACAAAACAGCCTCCCTCTCCATCCAAACGCCCAGGTGAAACAAAAGAGTAGCCAGATGCACCCCTCTGTCAATGGCTAGGTCTTTTGTTTTTCTTAAGTACCCAGCAATTTGTCCCCCTAGCAACACGCATGGGGAAAATTCCTTTAACAGAAAAAAAAAAAAACAAACAAAACAGGAGAACTCCTAAAACCCCAACCTAAAACAAAGACCTTTCCCAGAAAATTCCTCCTTATCCTGTCTGTTTATCCTAAAACAAAACATCAGTTTCAAAGTCAATCAACCAAATAGTCATCCACTTAAAAATAAAACATGGTATTTTGCATTTTTTTTTTTTTAAGAGAATATACACTTTCAATATCAAGAGGATTCCTATTACTCAGTGAGAGTCATGTCAGTCATTGGTCTTACCATTTCCCTATGATGCCACATTCAGTGTGAAAAAAACCTGACATTTGCCACTTATTTAAAAAGCAGTTACACCAACGTTATCTTCTGGTAAGCTATACTTTTGCAGATATTAATTATCTTGATTTAGCAAGTCCAATCATCAAGTACAGTTAAGAGTCCTATCATAATGAAGTAAAAAAAAAAGTCACAGCTATCACAGAATGTGGCTAAAAAATGAGATAGCACCAAAAACCACTGCCATCAGGTTGAGGGAAAAGATCCTGCCCCTCTACTCAGCCCGGGTGAGGCACGTCTGGAGTGCTGTGTCCAGTTCTGGGCTCTTCAGGACAGGAGGGACATGGAGCTCCTGGAGCAGGTCCAGAGGGCTACAAAAGTGATTGAGAGACTGGAGGATATCACTGAAGAGGAAAGGCTGAGGGAGATGGGTCTCTTCAGCCTTGGGAAAAGACAGCTGGAGGGGATTGTATCAATGTGTATAAATATCTGCAGGGAGGTAACAGAGGATTGAGCAGGCTCTGCTCAGTGTTGTCAAGTAATAGCAAAAGAGGCAACGGGCAGAACCTGATGCCCAGGAAGATCCACCTGAAAATGTGGAAGAACTTTCCTGTGCAGTGACTGAGCACTGGAACAGATTTTCCAGAGAGGATGTAAAGTCTCCCACACTGGAGATATCTCAGAATCATCTGGACACAATCCTGTGCCATGTGCTCTGGAATGGTCCTGCTTGAACAGGGAGGTTGGACCAGATGACCCTACTGTTGTCCCTTCCAACCTGACCCATTCTGGAATTCTGTAAGCATTGGCCAGGAGATCTAAAACAATAAAAAACTAATTTTTGCTTCTATTGTCCCATAACTCCTTGTTTCCTTATCCTTGCCACTTTCCCTTCTGAGATACTGCTATGAGCTACCATTTCTACGAAGATGCCATGGAACAGTTCAGCCCTGTGTTCTGAGTTTCAGCAACTTCTTTCTGTTTCTCATTTGCATTCAACAGAAATGTGGTTCAAGGGTTTCTCTGTCTGAAGTACACTGGAGATAAGTCTTGAAACAGATGCCTGGCTGTATATTTGAACAGTGGCCTTGCAACCTTACAGAGTCAAGAGAAGCTTTGACCTTGGGATGTAAACTTTGCATATGCAAAGTTTTGTGACTTCACTATGGAATTGTCTATGCTATATCCACAGTGCAAGTGTGGTATTCCTACAACTGGGAGTTTGTGAGATAAGTGGTATTGGCAAAAAGCCATTTTCCATGAAGAAAAAATGCTGATAAATTCCTATGTCTCTATTAAAGCTCAGACAAACTTCTGGCCAGTAAGATATTTCAGGGGAGACACAGTTTAACTTTCAAAGTTTAAGTCTCTCAGGGTCATAGAAAGTGAATATGTGTCAGCTGCACTTTTCCAGTCCAGATTTACCACATCATATTTTAAGAGACACAGATATGAAAACAGAAAGACTGAAGTCTTGGTCCCTTTGAAATGAAATATTCTATTCTATTCTATTCTATTCTATTCTATTCTATTCTATTCTATTCTATTCTATTCTATGCCATTCCATTCCATTCCATTCCATTCCATTCCATTCCATTCCATTCCATTCCTGTTCTGCTTCTCAGAAAACTGAGAGAGCTGGCTGTGTCCAGAGAGTTCTCAGATTCTGGATGAACTCCATCTTTCCTTGGTGGTGGGTACAGAGGTCAGGGCCACAAACCTTCGAGCTTGAGTGCCTGAGCTGTGTGCCGCAACAAATTAGACAGAATTTATCTAGGCTTTCATACAAGGTTAATATACAAATGTGCATTTATATATTAAGTCCTGCAGGGTGTGTTGATGTTATTCTTTAATTACTGTGCCAGTGTTCCTCCGTGTTATTCAAGCATCTGTGCAATGCAAAGTTCTTGGCTGCTCTGTAGTTCACTCTGAGATGTATTCAAACCATCCCCAGTTGGCATCTGTTGAGCAAGACTGTTTAAACTCATGAGGCCAAAGATCCTGAAAAACTAAGAATGAACAATCAATGAGTAATTAACAGTGATGCAGATCCATAAGACAGATCCATATATTTCATCATAACAGAAACCAGCAGCCATACACACTGCCATTAAATGCGCATGAGCCTTAAAATAATACTGAATTTGTCACAAAATATTGCTGCAGAACTCTGCCAACAGTTAAATATTGACTACTACAGCAACATATTTTAACTAAATTTTAACTAGTAGACAAGCATGGTATAACTAAACAATTATATGAATAGACAATATTCCCTCTGTGGCAGATTTTTGGCACTAAAAAACTAGATGGTGTTAAATGTTGGATTGTTAAAATTTTTCATATAGTCAATTGATTCAAGATTCATCTCAATTGAAATTTCCACATTTTCAGTTGAATAAGTGCTGGCACAAGGCTATGCAACGTAAATGGTAGGTAGATGACTGAAACAGAACTGTGTCACTTGGTCTTCATAGGACGTGCCTGTTTCTGGGAACTGTGTAGCAGTTAAAAATAGGTTTCTTATTAGAAAGAAAAAGATGTGAACAACTGTAGTATAAAACCTTTTCACCCTTTTAACTGTAAAAATAATTTACATTGTATGGATATTCATAATGCACTAAAATGATATGTGATTTAAAGTAGTGTCAAACAGTGACCAAACTGGCAGAACCACTTTAAAGGAGTAAAAAATAAAGTGAATATACTGGCTGCTCAATAAAACCTGATCAATAAGAAACTGTAAGTGATATTTTCTCTGCATGTTCATGGGCTACAGTCTCAAATGCAGTCATGTTTCTATTTTTATTCATTGGTAAGAAAATTAGCCTAGCTACTTTCCCTTGTTATTTATACTCCATTAAATGCTCTCTATCCAAACTGTAGGAAGTTTGTCTTTGGAACAGGTCAGTTTCTGCACCTTTAGGGTTGGCCAAAGGAAATGATGGCAGTAGTGATCTACAGATTTTTTCACTGCTTACAGAGCTATGCTTGGCAAAATCAGACCGTGTAAATCAGGTTCTCAGAAATGCTCCACACACTCTCCCCATTGTCGTCTTCCTTCAACTCTTCAGTTCTTCACTGCTGCTCAGAGCAATATTTGCTGTGTTTCAGCTTTTTACCAAGGAGCTCAGTAGCAGATAAGATGCATGTTCATCACTGACAGGTTTCTAGGAAAAGGTTATTTTATTTTGATCCTTTTTTCACTCAGATCTCTTTGACCCTATTGCTGAAAGCAAAGGTGGTCTCTTAGTAAAAAACATCTTATCCCAGCTGCTGTGTTGCAGAAATGAAAATGCATTTTGGCCGATTCAGTTACTTTTTTTTTTTTTTTCCCCTCTTTTCTCTTGAGAACATTAATTCATCTGATATTTGACAGTAGAATCTATGATACAACTACATGTGAGGACTTTTTCTGTAATCCCATTAACCAGGCTGGAAATAACAACCAAGATACTAGTTCCTTATAACAGCTATAAAATCTACAAAGGCCCAGGGGAAAAATATTGTTTCCTCAGAATTAAAAATAAAAAATTAGCCCACCATAAGCAGAAGCTGAAAGCAGCTTGACATCACTTAACATTTTCATTTTGTTCAAAAATACCTGAACTTCAAGTCCATTCGTAATGTTTCACCAACATTTCTTTTTCTAGTTTTATAATTATGTGTGTATACAAACATACTTATATATATATATATATATAAGATTATGTTTAATAGATTCAGAAGACAACCAATGATCTCAAAGAACAGGATAGCATAATGTTTTCCAGAAGTGATTACATCCTAAAAAGATGGGTTTGATTTAAGTGGATATTAGTCCAGAAGTTTTTTCTTCCTTTTTAGTGTTTTGAAAATGTAGGACCAGATGATCTCCACAAATGTTCCTATCTTCCTCTCTCTGATTTAACTAGCACAATTTCTCCATAAGAAATGGCTGATAATTTTGATGACTTAGGGAAATTTGTTCTTAAACATTGACATCATTACCTGAACTGTATACAGCACAAAACAAGAAATACAGGATCAGTCAAACTGGATCAGTAAATCTTCCTGTTCAGTCCAGAATTCTGTAGACAAAAAGAGCAGTCCTGGTGGTTTCAGAGAGGAAAAATATGCAATAAGCAGTTCTAAAAAGTTTAATAGGTAGATCCTGGCTTCCACACAGAAGCAAGAGGGTTTACATTGGGACTGGTTGCACAATCAGATTTCTAGCAAGGACAGCAGAGAAAAAATGTGTAAATTGGAGATAAAATGTACTTCTTGGTAATGAATGCATTTTAGCAGGCCCCCATGAGGTATGGAAATGCATTTATCTCCATTTTACAGATAGAAGCTAAGGAACAAAGAGAAGAAGTGACTTAGTCAAGGTCACACAAGATCCTTACAGCAATGGTGAATTCAGCCTTTGGTGCCAGATTCCCCTCAAGTAAGGCTGCCATTTGACTGAATTTCCCACACTTATTTCCAAGAAGGAGAAAAGAAACAAACAAGCAAACAAATACACAAACAAAAAATGAAGACTTTGTTCTGACAGAGTAATTGTTTTGATCTAGCTATTGGATACCTGGAGTGCCGGCCAAAACACCACTGTGGACACCCTAATCAATTTTATGAAGCTTGCACAATACAGATGCACCTTGAAGGCACCTATCTTCAGTAAACAAACACTAAAAGATTGCACACACAGGTGCTGTAAGACCAAAGGCTTTACAGATGTGCCAAGCTTTCTGCCAATCCATTTATCAACTGTGCAGCACTTACGCAGGGCATGTGTTGCATCCTAGAAGCTCTTGATTCTTTGAACACTCATTGTGCTGTCAGCTTCCTCTTGTGCCTCATGGCCAACAGCACCCTTTTCCTTACTGGAGTGCAATCCCCATACATACAGTAAGTTGGACCTTGGACCCCAAAACTTCTTACACTCTCTGGTTGATTCTTAGATGAAAATATGAGAATCTTTCTGCATATTACACAGATATTCCACTCCTTGATCCAAAATATTACTGGAAAAAACAATGGAAGTCAAAACTTAAGTGATGCCCACCTTGCTTACAGGCATATCCCTTGCCGGTGAACCTACATCACAGGAGCAGTAAAAGCTTAGGATTTTGTATGGAGTTCATAAAAAGTTCTGATGATTTAGCTTCTGGTCTCCCCCCTCTACACATTAAATACTATTTTATATTCCCCATCTCAGAACTGCTTATGATAATCTTTTGTTGTCCATAAATCTCACAGAGTCATTCTGCTTCTGATCCCTCATTTCTGAGCTTGGCCTCATCAATTAACCTTGTGAAACGATGCCTGTATGACCAATAAGAATAAGATGGAAGTAGAAAATGTGAAGCACAGTTACTGCTCTGTGAACCATTTGTTACATGTGGCCTAAAATATATGCTGATCTGAGTACAAATACAGAGACTACTTGATTAAAGAAAAAAGGTAATTCATATTTTGGAGGAGAATAAATAAATAAATCAGCATAACCATCTGTGCTGTATATATCAGAAAGATCTGAAAAAATACTTCTTCAAAGCTCTTCAGGATCATTCAGCTGCAAGACCTGTAATGTTCAGTCTGACATGAACCAAGAAAGTCAAAGGTAAACTTGTAATAATTGGTAAAGACTTTCTTCAATAATTATTGGTTTAATGTGGTTGTTTCCACTCTAAGGGAATCCTAAGGATTTTACGGTCTGTATGTTCGCACTAGAGATTTATTAGGCATTGTCTCAGAGATGAACAGCATGGAGTAAGAGAACAGCAGCTCCTGAACCCCAATCTGCAATCTCTCACCACCACTGAGTGCAGTCTCTGCTTGCTGTGGGAAAGAGCGTGAACTAATTAAAATTACAGAATGCATTCACTCTCTTCTGTAAAACTCATGTAGTACAGAATTCCTTTTAAAAACCCCATACAAACAAACTAGACTACTGAATAGATAATCACTAGCTGAAACTTCTGTTTATCCCTGGAAGATTTTCAGCTCAGGCCTAATCTTAGCATTGCTTAGTAACCGTGGTTAGGAATCCTTTTGTACAACAGTTTGAGTTTTGTGGCTTTCTGCTTCCATTTCCTTTACTCATACACAATATGCTTATTTTTCAAAGTCAGAACTTTTCTTTGTCAAGGGTACACAGTTCCCTATGCAAGACCATTTTAAAAATCAAGTTTAAAAGGAGACTTAGTTTGTTTCTCTTAAACAAAGACTTTTGTACAGAAAACAATAAAATGAATTTGTGTTAACAATATTGTTACTAATAGGAAAGGATTTAGAATAGCTGACTGACACAAACTGATTAATTTTGCTAGTTTTCTTAAAGCTGTATAAAGGCAGTATATGTTCAGGGGTATTTTTTAGATTTTCACTTACTTTATTTTTTCAAGGAAAATGGACAGGGAAAAATAATGAATCTTGCAAATACCTTTATTTTATATCTTATATTCATCACATTATGCAAAAGCATCTTTCAATCACAGCTATGTAGATGATAACACCTAGGCAAAATTTCTCAATTATTATTATTATTAACTGATTGTGATCACTTTTCATAGGACAAGTGATGTATAATCTGTGAATTCTTTGTCAGTTTTAGGGCACTTTTCACTTGACCCCTTGAGGTAAATCACAGCTCTGTAGTAGCCTAAGCTGAATACTTATGTCCTGAGTGTACTAAAGATGCAAGGACATGCTGCTGTGAGGATTGTATTAATGCTTTGCCATTTAACTCAAAACCACAATTCATTTCCCCCTACAATTTGTATGAATATTTCTTAATTGCATCACCTTTATTTAAACATTCACCAGCAGTGACAATAGAAAGGTCTGTTAGTCATCCAAAATTTCTGCAGCATTGCGCTGAACCATCTGAAGATCATTAATTTGTGGTAATCACAAAAGGAAGGAGAGGAATTTGCAGAACTTTATGAGCAGTTAATGCAAAGTTAGATCCCAGGCTGTCATTTTTAAATAGGAGCAAAAAAGTGCCTAATATGCATAACTTCTCTTATCATACAGGGAAAATAGCATGACTAACAAACTGGCCATGAGCCAGTAGAGCAAAAGTATCAGTCTTGGCAGGTGGATTCACTCATGCTGCATATGTGACACATCTTACTGATGGATTGTAGGAAACTACTGATACAATGTCGGAGGTGACTTGTTTCATCTCCGCCGAGGTCAAGGTTGGTTCAAGCTCCATATGGCTCAGGACCTGGACCAAAGCCCAGCAAAGTTAATATGACCATTTCCATTGACTTTGATAGGTTTTGTATCAGGCAGTGTAGATAGGAGTAGCTGCTGGACTTCAGTCAGGAAGGAAAATGGGAGTAGAAGAGTGAAATGATGTGTAAAAATCTGAAGAAATCTCACAGGTTTCAGCTGTGGTAAAATTTGCCACTTTGCTGGATGAAACACCTTAATGGCAAAGGCTTCAAATCTAGATTAGCAGTAAACGGTTAACCCATTCTGTAAACCACAATTGTTTTCAGCAATCTATTTTTATTTGATCTTTTTCTTCTTTATTTTTTTTTCCTCTCTTCTATGGATTGAACAAAAGAAAAATACTGTCATTTGTGAGAAATTAAACCAAAGGGTGACAACACATGACACATCCTCCTCCAAGCCCAGGAATGCCAATGTGTTCCCAGGCTTACTCAAGGTAGAACTCAGTTTAATTGTTCATTTCAAAGCAGCAGGAAAGATAAAGCTCATTCACAGAAGGTATTTAGAGAAGAGTGAGAGGCTGAACGTGAACTATTCTATAAAAATTTCCTGGAGTTTAAATGCCATTGCTTCAGAGACAAAGATGGCATGCTTGTATGGGGGTAACTGCATATTATATCTGTAATGAGAAATGCCATGTAAAGGAGACATCCTTAAGCAGCTGAGCAAGCCAAGGAATCAAATGGACAATAAGCTGGCTTCATTCTCTCACAATGTATTTAAGTGGTTGATAAATAGGGAATATAAAGAGGAAAAAGACATGTTCCAAGGGAAGGACTTGAGAGAAAAAAATAGAATTTAAAGGCAATGACTTTCATGTTACACCATGTTATTGGTATTATCTGGAAAGATTAACAAAAAAATCCCAACCAACCAACCAACCAACCAACCAACCAAAAAAAAAAAATCCCCAAACAAAATCCTAAAATGTGTTTATTAAGAGCAGACAGATATGGAGGTATGGGTCCCTCACAGCAGTGATACAGGTCCTGAGAGGATGTGGGATGCATCAGTGGCATTATTATGAAGGCAGGAGCACACAGCACATGGCAGGAGTAGACCTGTAGACCCAGGAGACACAAGAACATATATGACCATAAGTAAGGAGTGGTGCAGAAATCAGAAATCATGGTGGATTACTCTAAAATATCCCTTTCCTTAATGCCTTCTCAGGTCCCATGTTGCAATAGATAACACCATCATTCCTGGAAAGACTTGTACAGTATGCGTTTTAAAATCTTCAGAGGGAGAAATTCCTTCAGTCGTTCCAGACAAACCCAGCACAAAATCCATCTGATATTTTATCAGCGCCAAGCATGTGTGATGATTTTCATGTGTCCCCTTGAAAATACTCCTATTTTTACATTATTTTGTCCCTGCAGCATGAACTACTGTCTGAACAGTTATTTCCGTGTGTGTGGTTCACACTTTGTTGACTGCAAAGCCTGACACTTTTCATTTGAAAATTCTCTGTTTTCATTCAGGCTTTCAGTGGAAACACGTAATAGTTCTTGATTAAAGTTTCTTCGCACTACCATATGTTGCAACAACAACAAAAAAACTTACTTAAATCAAAAGTCTGAGCTCTATCATTGCAGAATAGTTTAGGCAACAAAAGTCTGGGAAATTACTCTGACCTTTCAACTGTCTCTTTGCATAAGAATACAGACATCCAGAGCAGATGCTGTGGTAGAGCAGGAATATAACAATTATACTTTCTGTGAGATACAAGAAACTTGACATGACTTTTGATACACCTTTTCACTTCCACAAAAAAAAAAAAAACAAACCAATCAAACAACTAATCCAAACCAAAACCAAATCACAGATAACACAAACAAAAAATTCCCACACCCTTAACCCTAAAGAATGATAAAGATGACCCAGAGACAATAAGATTTTCCTTAGAGAGTGTGGTAGCTTCTTACATTTGCTCAAAACTATTTATTTATAAGTTAGCATGTAAATGCATGTTTTCATTTACCTGAGTAACCATTCATTTACAGCTTTGTGGTTGACATTATGGGGAATAAAACAATTTGAAATTATTGCAAAATGTTTTAGTGAAAGTTAAGACATTGTGTCTAGCTTCTGGTAGGTGATCTTTCCAAAATGGAAGCACTGTCCATACTTGCAGCAACTGTCCTGCTTCCTTTCTTCATAGAGGAATAAAGTTATTTAATTCTCATCGATAGCAAAAGCAAGTACTAACTCTTCTTGTTCGATATGTAGAGCAGGTGGAGTGAATAAAAGACTTCTATCCACATTCAATCCAGCTGGCAACAAGCTTGTGCCGAAATCTAAGTGCAAGGAGTTTATAAGGGACAACAGTGTGTCCCTATAATACAAAAAACACTGCACAAAGTAGTGTCTGATCCATCTTGGATAAAGCATCCTTTGCTATTGAAAAGAGGCACTATTTGAGTATGTCAGAAATATAATAATCACAGGAAGTGTTAATGTAGTACTAAGTATTTTTATGCTGTTAAAGTGCTATTCGAGTGGTAAAAGTAAACTGTGGTGCACTGAATTATCAAGGAAACTTTTCTGAAGAAGATTATGCTCTGACAGCCCCAATGTGATATGTATATCAAGATTTAGTGTCCATTTATAAGTTTCTCAGCACAGGAGAACCCTGTGGCTGCCAAACCTGAATCATTACTCTCATTTTTCATTATATAATCAGTATGAAAATGGTGACTACCTGGATATTTTCCTGGACATGAGGTGTTCAAACTAAGTACAGCTAGATCACCATTATTGCATCATTGACTGATTATCATTCTGATTAATGTCTCTTCTTTATTTTCATTCCTTGTACTGAAACAATGCATATGTCATGAGTAATTATGTCTAGTGCCTGCTTCTGAATTATGTCCTTGACGTTTGTGCCTTTGTCACTGCTACTCTAACTTTATGCTGTTCCTTGAACCTTTCCCTCAAAAAAAAATAAATAAACCTGGTGGCATCTACCTGAACTTAGAGTCAAAAATTGAGAACATTCCCCTTATTGCTTGCTATATGCAATTCATTGCCACTAACTTTTTCCATGACCATTGCATTCTTCCCTCAAAGAATCTGTCCAAGAGTTATGTATACTGTGTTCTATTTGGATGTATTCAAATTCTTCTTTCAGCTTGAATGATAGAAGCATTGATGTGAAAGGTTGCCACATACTTTGAGGCTGACTAAACAGGAAAATAATATGGTCAACCTCTCTGCTCATGGGTTTGCCACCATTTTGAAGGTCTGAGGTCAGTTTTTCCCACAGCATCACTCTCACTACCTACATCTAAATTTATAGCTATGAAAGGCAGAAAGGACTTGATTTTCATTTGAATATAAAACTAAACCATTTCTGCAAATTATAATATTATAGAGCATCCAAAACTGTTATTAAGAACTCACATCTGCAGTTGAATGAAGCAACCATTTTGACAGCACAGCATTAACCCTCTGTAACACCTAACCTCCCATTGTGTCTCTTGCCAATGTCTCTACTGATTATGCCAGCATACATCTGTGGTCAGCCTGACCAACTAATCAGTCGTAAATCACCAGAGTAGAGGAAATTAACAAATTCTTTTGTGAGGAATTGTAAAATACATAAATACTGCTGCTGTTATAGAATATCTCGCTGAAAAACATCCAATCTGCCAGAGTGACTCCAGAGACTGTGGAGTTCTCCACTGCCATTCCACCCTCATCATGACAACTACCTTTTGATTCAAAATCATGCAATTTCTACTCATTATATTGAAAAGATGACGTTTCACTGTTCAGTAAAATAACTCCAGCAAAATTTGATCCCCAGTTCAAACACTTTCATTTCGGAAATGCTGGTCATAAATGTGATCTTCTTGGCAAAATAGCAGAAAGCTATGATGAGCTTAATCTGTCAGATGCTAAATTTAATTTGCCATTTATATTGGGAGATATCCTTCCCTTTGGGTTCATTTTGAAAGGAAGGACAATGTTGCAATAAACAACTCATGGGCACTGGTCTCTAGCTGGAAGTTAAAAGGTGGAGTCACCCAAAGGTACTGTCCTAGGCATCACTGTACACCTGCTTCAGTATTTTAATTAAAAAAGAGGTGACTGACAAGATGAAGCAAGTGGCTTGGCAGAGTCAAGGTAAAACCCTTTCTGAGACGAATACCACTTGAAGCTACCTCATGGAGGAATTAAAAGTAACAAGAAACAGGCAAGGCAGTGGCTGATAATTTAGTGAAGTATTAAACAACCAGATCTAATTATTTTTGTAATTTTCAAACTCTTTTATATGAAGGGAAAAATAAAGAGTGCCAAAAAGGAGAGGAGGGAGGGGGGAGAAAAAAAGAGGGATAAGAGAGAGTCAGAGAAAGGCAATGTAAGTACTGCCCTAAGATTTTTTCTGATTTTAAGTTTAGAAAAAAAAATCCAAAAGCCAAAAACAACCCCAAAGGTAAAATTCTTAAGTGATAAATATCCTTAACTGGAAAAAGACCTTCATAAAGATCAAATCAGTTCCTGGAGTTTACTGGAAGTGATTATTTCTTGCTAAAATTAAAACATGGTGCTTTTGTGCTTAATATTCTTTCCTAGATGTTACTATAGAGAAAATAATAGAGGTCCCACCTGAGTACTAGGGACGGAAAGATTTCTGATAAATGCATCCTGCTTTCCTTGAATTGTGTATAGGCAGTAGTAGTGGCTCCTACTTGACATTTTGATGATAAACCTGTGATTTCTCCCTGTGTCTGTTTTGCATGGTGAGGTTTTGGTAGCTTCTGTGAGAAGCTACTGGAAGATTCCCTTGTACCTCATGGAGCTAATGCCAGATCCAGGATGGACCCAACGCTGGCCAAAGACAAGGATATCAGTGACAGTGGCAGGATTTCTGCTATAACATATTTAAGAAGGGGAAAAATAACCACAAAATGCTGAACAGCTCAGTAGTGAGAATGTGTGCAAGGAACAGCCCTGCAGACACCCAAGGCAGAGCAGCAGGAAGGGCAGGAGCTGCTCCAGGCTCTGGAGCTCAGATTCCCCTGCAGCCCCTGGAGCAGCCCATGGTGAGGCAGCTGTGCCCCTGCAGCCCAGGGAGGGCACGGGGGAGCAGAGATCCACCTGGAACCCCTGGAGGAGCCCAGGCTGGAGCAGGGGGATGCCCAAAGGAGGCTGTGACCTCATGGGAAGCCTTTGCTGGAACAGGCTTTTGGCAGGACCTGTGGCTGCATGGAGAGAGGAGCCCAGGCTGGGGCTGGTTTGCTGGCAGGACTTGTGACCCCATGGCAAAGACTTAGACTGGAGCAGATCATGAAGGACCATCTCCCATGGGAGTGATGCTGGAGGAGAGAAAGGGGGTGAGGGATCCAGGTCCTGTGGAGCAAGCAGCAGCAAAGACAACATATGATGAACTGGCTGCCATTTCTCATGTCCCTGTGATGCTGGGTGGGAGGAGGTCAAGAAAATAATGAGTGGAGTCTGAGAAATAAGGAGAGGTGGCAGGGAAGATTTTTTTTAAATTATGATTTGGCTTTATTTCCTATTATCATGCTCTTATTTTACTGGCAATATATTAAATTCATTTCCCCAATCTGAGTTCATTTTGCCTGAGACAGTAACTGGTGAGAGACCTCCCCCTGTCCTTACCTTGACCCACAAGCCTTTTGTACATTTTCTCTCCCCTGTCCAGCTGAGGAGGGGAGGGACAGAACTGGCGCTCTGGTGGGCACCTGGCATCAAGCCAGGGTCAACCCACCACACCCCCTTTGTCTCTGTGTCAATTAGACCAGATCAAAGTGATTTCATGGGAATCTGTAGAGCTGGTAACCTCTTCCACAGCTTGGTGCCTCAGCCTGTTCTGTTTGGGTCGAGTTAAAAACCCAGCATGACCCATAGGCACAGCTCAAGGAGCAGACTCCACCACAGCAGTGAGCTTTGCACTCCATAAGGACATTGCCTCTGCTCCCATAAAAGAAGACATGCATTGCAAATGCATGCCCTAAGAAATATTGAAACCTATGCTGAATGCACTTCTGGAAACTTGATATTTTCATCACATGCCATCTAAGCTAATACACTGCACTGTTTACAGTCCTCCACTACAATATATTTTGAAATGATTACCTTGCTCTGAGTCATTTGTGTCATAATGCTCTCCATAGGTACCCATAAAATGAAAATGTAAGCCTCTTTTATTGGTGGCACTGCATCTTAATTGAAAATATTAAAGGCTATTGCTCTCCTACTGGTTTTTTTCCCCTTTTTCCTTTTTTTTTTTTTTTTTGCTTCTCCCTCTCTGTTTAATTGGCTAATCATATGAATTTTTTTTAATGAAATAATCATGAAAGAAAATATGAAGCTAATTTAAATTCAAACTGGATTTGGTGATATTTAAGTGATTATCCCAAAGTAGCAGAGGGTGTAAGAGGCAATAAACATCTGCTACGTTCATGACCATTGGCCTCACTGTTTATGAGCTTGGGAGATATTTATTTCAAGAGACATGCTTCTCTTTGGGTTAGATTGTATTTTTTCCCCTTGTTTTATATTTATTTCCTCCCTTGTAAAATTTTAAAGCTGGACTGGGATTTTTTTTTTTTTTTTTCTTTTCCTCCTCTCTCGCCCCATCTCCTTTCACACTAACAACAGAGTGAAATTCAGGTAAATGAGAAACTTTTTCCAAGAAATCTTTCAGCCAGTAGGGATGGGTGGCTTAGCTGTTGCTCCTCTTATGAACTGTATGAACTACTCCAGGTTTATGGGCTGAAGAAGTTAATAGGAATTCTGTATTGTAGCTAGTTCATTGTCCAGCTGCCATTCAATTGTGTGTGTTGTATGTAATTGCCGAGTGAGGCTGTAACCTTTTCCTTTTCTCTTTCCCTCACATGCAATAAGCACCAGGGGCAAAGTTGGAGAAAAAGTTGCAGCTGAAAGATGTAGGCAGCTTTCTGGTTTTGTCTTTTTAGTGAAGGAAATAGAAGAGCAAAATAAAGCAGGGTGTTTTGAGATATTCAGAAGAGAATTTAGCTGTTTAGCTGAGCAGACAACAAGAGAGCTGCAAAGAAGTGTTTTTAGGAATAGGAAAAAATATATATTATTTGATCAACTTGTGTAGTACATATTATTTTGAACACAGAAGTACTTCTTCAGCGCTCAAACAGAATAAGACAATTTCCATGTCAGTGTCCTTAGGAATTTAAAAGTTTGTTTTAGGTGCTTCTCTGGGTATTCTGAATTAATTTTATATTTCTTTTATCAATTTTCTCTAATGTTACAGAAATGCCATTGTGGCAGCAAGATGTTGGTGAGCATATGGTCACAGAGAGTGTGTTTTAGGGAAGATCATCCATAGGATTACAACAGTTTCCAGGAATCACCTCTTGTGAGTAAATATCTACAGTTTTATAATTTTAAGTGTGAAGGGTCTGAATAAACAACATATTAAGTTTTCTGGTTTCTACATATAAAGAATATGGAGGAACCTGTGGCTCTTTTCTGTCAAATTATATATCCTGAAATCCTTTAGTTACCTTTGCAAAGAATCTCAGTCAAGAATACATAATGATTCCATGCTTTAACTCTTTTATATCTTGTATGAAATTTATAGTCAGGGGTGCATGCTGTATTAAATATACACAGTTCAGATTTCTTAATATTTTATTCCTGGTAAGGCTCTGCAACCTCCTCTACCACAGAGCAAATTTATCATGCAGAGAAAGAATCTGAAATTGTCCAGAAAAAAGCCAATTTTCCTTTTTCTGTAGGTATGAAAATGAATGTAGGAAGCTCTGTTATGACCTATAGTAAATGTAACCAGGTCAATATGGATGCCATAGTAAATACTATGATATTCTGGTCACTTGGAATTTATTTGGTGAGCCTTTCTGTGTCAAGGCCCAGGATTTCAAGTTTTCATCATTCATGAGCTCCATAACTTCTTGGTTATTAGAAAAGAGTTGTTGTACACTAAAATAGAACAGTTGAAATCTTGGGCCACTGTAGAGAGGCAAACAAGAAATTCTGAAGCCACATAAATCTGTGAGATAAAGGCTGATGGTTTACAGATAACTTTTAAAAAAATATTCTTTTAAAATTTTTAAGTTTAACTTTGTCTGTTTGCTTTTACTTTCTTTATAAATAAGCATAAACATAGGGAAAGAGCTGGAAAATATGCTGAAGTTGATACTGAAATATCGTCTATGAAAATTTTACTGCTTCTATACGTAAATTCTATTAAGTCTGAAAAACTGAAAAGCTGCTTAATTTTATAAATGGGAAAATCTAGAAATTAGGGTTTCGTTTATTGACTTATTAGTAAAGAGTATGGACTGAGAAACAAAGAAAGGGATGTGTCACAATGTGCTTGGTATTTTGCATGGAAATTTTATGGTCTAATTCCTATGTTAAAAAAAAATGAAATGCAGATAATTACTCCAGATGAAGGAAGTGTTATTATTTGTAATTTACGGACTGGGAGAGCAAAGGCGGAGATCACATCCTTTAAAGTGACAAGAGGCACTGTGGGATCCCTGCTTAAGTGTCCTGAACACAGTACAAAGTGATTTGAACTGTTCACTGAAGATTTTATGGCAGGAATGAACAATTTTTCTTCTCCAAACAAAAAAAAAATTCTTGGAGGATGTAATTGGTGTAATTTCATTTTACAAAGAGAGATAAATCTAAACTCTAAAGTTTACCTCCATATTAGGTTTGTGATATTTTCTAGAAGAGGGAGAAATTAAGAAGTCAAAGTGCTAATATTCTTCCCCTCTTTTCCAGGTTTTCTTTCACTTTCCAAAAGATTGGCAGTACAAATAAAATGTCATTATGTAATATCACGATAGGTTTAATAAACCTCTTCACATAACAGAACGCAGAATGGCAGGATGACATTGTGAGATGGATTTTTTTTGGAATCTGCTTATTTTTGTTGTTATTGAATTTGGTTTTTTCTTTGTTTATTTCTGTGTGATTATTTTTCAAGGTACAAAACATCTTAAGGCAGAATATCTTGGCATATAAGCTGAGGAGCAATTACTTTGCCCACAAATTTCCAACAGATTGAAAAAGAATGTACCTTTGCGAAAGGAAAAAGAAAGGAAGGAAAAAAGACACATTTTACCTCCACTTACATGTAGCTCATGCAAACCTGAACTGCAGCTCCAGGGCACAACTCAAGATTTGATATTAAAATGTTTCATTTGCAACCAATTATGCTCAGGATTAGATTCCACTGCTGCCTCGCTTAACAGTACAGTACCTTGATTTCAAACAACCTGATAGAGGTTTGTTGGTTTCTTTTTTTTTTTTTCCCCTCTCCTCTCTCTTTTTCTCCCCTTTTCCTGCCCCTTAGAACCATCTCTGCCTTCATCAAAACAATTCCATTTGTACTTATGAAAGCATTACCGCCAGTAAGCAGAGAGTACAGAATAAGCTTAACCATTGTAGCCTTTTTCCCATCTGAATATCACGAATCTTGTATCTCACCATGGTGTAAGGTCTCTGATTACATCAACCTCTCCAAATTATGCTGAAATGGAGGCCATTCAATTTGCTACAATCAGTAACTTTCGAAAGAGCCCTGCATAATTGATTTCACAGTAATATAGGCACAGGTGAATGAGTTCCTCAGCCTCGTTTATACAATGTTTTCTTTCATTCCAAAGTGCACTATTCAATAGAAATCACATTTTTTTCCCAACAGTTGGCAGGTAAGGCTTTTGTCATATACAAAGTTGTGAGACAGAAAGAGAGAGAAGGGGGGAAAATTAGTGTAGAAACATGAAAATTGAAATTAATGCCCTGGGTGAAATACTAAACGCAGACAAGCCTTGGGTGAAATGACTTCTCTTTTCTGTGTGTCTCATCAGGGTGAGGAACGACGGACTCACACAGGATAAAAAAACCCGTTGAAATTTAAATGTAGTCCACAAGTGTAATTTGTTGTGGGAGGTGTGGGGTGGGTTGTGTACACGACTTCAAAGCTGAGCGTTCATTCAAGGTTGAAAATATCTGGGCTTATCAGCTTATGTTATGGACGTCATGGTGGTGTTGGAATTAGAGAAAAACTTTGGAAGCTGGGTAAATACTGTACCCAGGGACAATTAAAATGGGCAACTGTCTAAACACCAGCATGTGGTGCCATCTCTGCCATTTTCTCTTCTTGCATGGAGCCAGTCACACCGGTTATTGCTCAGTGGACCAAAGTCCTTAGCTCCAAAATTACTATTCCTACTTTATAAACCTATGGTTGAAACTTCATGAACAAGATGTATCACAGAGTGTGTAGGCTTGCCTGAGTGCTTCCTGCTGGGAAAGAAATAAGGGTAGCAGTGGAAAACAAACAAAAAAATAAACAGACAAACAAGAGGATGGATCAATGGAGGGAGGGAGGGATAGATAGATGATGATAGATAGATAGATGATAGATAGATAGATAGATAGATAGATAGATAGATAGATAGGTATAGATAGATAGATAGATAGATAGATAGATATAGATAGATAGATATAGATAGATGATAGATAGATAGATAGATAGATAGATGATAGATAGATGATAGATAGATGATAGATAGATATAGATAGATAGATACATATAGATGATAGATAGATAGCGATAGATAGATAGATTAGATAGATAGATAAATGATAGATAGATAGATAGATAGATAGATAGATAGATAGATAGATAGATAGATAGATGATAGATAGACAGACCCAGGTAGTAAATGTGAAACATTAAATTATTAGGATATGGAAAAGTGTTTAGGCTATTGAAAGTAAGATTCAACTGCTGATGGATATTTCCAATGTAAATATAAGGTAGGAAAATTAGATAGGATTTTGAAAATTAAAAAAGGGGAAAAAAAGGGTCCTTTTATTTGAGAGAAAAACAAGGACATCTCTAAGAGCAATCAACCTCATCTACAAAAGAGCTCATTCCAGATGGACCAAGCAATGATTTTGAGCTGCTATTCTACACTGATTCCAGAAGAAACCCAGCTAACCATGTCATACTTGAGTTCTGTTTATCTAAATTTAAGCAAGAAGGATCCTGTGCCATGAGGTTGGTGTACGTTACACAGAAGGAAATATGGGAGTGGTAATACAAAAGGCACACCAATGGATTAGGTTACCTTTCACCTGCATCTGTTGTGTTCTTGTTCTCCCAATGTTCAGAGATCAACTGCTGGATTTATTGTTCTCATGAGATTTGTGCCTGTAACTGTACAGAGTTTTGTGCGTGTGGATGTGTGTGTACAAATTCACTGCAAAAACAAAAGGTTGCCTGTGAGCAGTCCCTGTTTAGGAAGAATGCAGCTGCCTCTGTAAATTAGTACTCCCTTTTCTGAAGAATTAGAGGGTTTATGTGCTTTGTGCCACAGTTTGATTACAAAACACTGAGGAAACATGTTCACTCTATTCAAATCTAAGAAGCACTAAAGTTTATGCTGCTTAAATCACTTCTAAATCTGAACTATTTGGATCTCTGAATTTTATGATAATATTAACAGAGCTTCTGGTGAATCCCATTAATTTTTTTGTATTGTTTAATTTTACATGAGTAAATATAATTACTCCTTTTGTCAGAAGTTCTAATACCAATTTATAATTCATGGAGTTAATTATGTTAACGAGGAGGTAATCATTTCTCAACTCTCTCCCCTGTAATTTTAAAGGATTTTGATTTTTTCCCTCTCTCATTCTCACCTCTCCTTTTACAATTTCTCTGCCAGCCATGAAGTGGGAGCATACACAATTCATCTGTGATATAATTATTTACCATGGCAACAGTTTGTGAATGGGATTGTGAAGTTGCAAATAACTAAAAAGAAGCTTAAGTAGAACAGGCTGAAAAAATTATCCTTTTCAAAACAAGTGAAGAGTCCTTTGAGGTCAGGAAAGCTTTTGTCACTCCAATATGTTAAAACAGGAGGAGGTGAAAAGCATAGTTTTGGGGCTTCTTTCTCCTCCTTTGCCAAAACCTTTGGTAGAATCTGATGAACAAATGAAAATAAGTACTTTGCACATGTTTGTGTATGTGCAAATTTGTTTTGGGAAGTGTCTGTATGACTGACAATAAAAACATTTGAAGAGACTTGCAATGACAAGCCCTGAATCTGACAGTGCCCAGCAAGAACGAGAAAAGTTTTGAAAGATCAAATATGGAAAAATTATGGAAAATAGAGTCATACTTGTGGTGGTTGATTGTTCTTGTTACGTTTCTGAGATGAACAGACAGCTCAAATTCATACTGATATGCAAGACCCCCTAATTTTAGAGACTTAGAAGAAGATAGACAAAATCTGTTGAAAACTACTGCCATAACCTTTGTATTTTGCTCGAGGCTGCTGTTGACAAATCTTTGCCTACAACCCATCCTATTCAATCATCTATTGAGTATTTTAGTACTGCTGCTTCAGAATCAAAGAAATCTATTGATGTTCTTCAAAGGCACACTGAGCTGCATGTGAAAAAAGAACAATAACAACAGAAACTCATCCAGATGCACCACGATTTACAGTTTACCCACCTGGGAGTAGAATTAGGTGCCATATTTATCCTAAATCACAGCCATAATGATTTAAGAATCAAAATATTTCAGAGGAATAGACAAAAAGCCATCAATAGAATATATTGAATGTTAATTAATCTGGGAACACTTTGAAAAGTCTCCTGCTCAGTTGGTGGCATGAAGGGGATTTTGTAAGATGTATGCCCAGCTTCCTTTAAAATCAGTCCTGATCTGCCTCTGTCCTGGAGAAAAGTATGACTTCCCATGGCAGGTAAGCTGAGTCCCAAACAATAAAAGTCTTTTCACTGACACCAGTGGAGCTAGGATCACAGACAGTGAATTAATATGGGAAGAAGTTTACATAGCAAAACACTGATATTCTCTGGAAATCATGAAAGATGAGATTTTTATGACAAGTAATTATGTTTTCTTAAATGGCTTTACTCAATAGGACCCTTGCAGAACCTTCTTGAGGAAAAGGACAGAGGCAGAGGAAAAAGAACATTGATTCTAACTTCCCTGTCTGCTCTGAAAACATCTGGAAATAATCCTGAACAACCTCAATCAGAGGAAAAACATATCATTCCCCTGGTGAAGGAGCATGTGATGCTTGGTTTCCCACAGTTTTGTGGCATGTTGTTGGGCTTTCTGACAACAGATGAGCTCTGACTGAAGATTTTCCTGAACATGAGACATTAATAAAATTTGGATCTCAGCACCGATTTTCTCATTTCTTCTAACAGGTGAATTTGCATGGTTGCTACTCCCTTAAAGGGTCAAAGGGTGCATTCTGACTTCCTTTATTATCCTATTTTCCAAAAGCTAGGACCTGAATATTTTTTGTCACTACATCCGGTAGTTGAAATGAGATTATTAAGAAGTGGATGAGTAGATATGCATTTATAAAAAACATTATCACTTAAACTTGAATTTTTTTTTTGTTTTGTTTTGTTTTTGAGGGATGTTTGTTTGTCTTGTTTTGCTTTGTTTTCTCCTAACAACTGAATTCCTAATTTTTTCTCGAAGTGTCACCCAAATCTGACATAAAATTTGGGATTTGTTTAATCTGAGTGTGTGGCAAATTTAGGGAACTGTGTTTCCTCCTTCATGGATTTGAGTGGAAGTAATTACACAATGGAAGAGGCAGTTTTCCAGATACCTGTAAGTAGGGCTTGATAGTCAAATTTACAGCTGTGTTTAGGTTATAAAGGTGCAGGGAGGTACCTAACAGGGTTTACAAAAATGCATAACCCCTTTTGGACGGAAAATACAATCATGAACCTAACTCTCCTAATTGTATTTCTAGATCAACTTCAGGTGTTTATTTACATGCTTTGATGTATTGTAAAAAAAGCACCTTCTATCTCTACCAGTGCAATATTCTTGGGTTTCAAGCAATGATTGTGAGCACAATGAAATACATTTTGTGTGTGTGTGGGTAGAAGGTGCCTTTTGCATGAATCTAAAAGGTGTCTGTGTATCGTTGGGCACAAAATTTTATAAGTATGTACTGATATTCTTTTATACTCATGGAACAGACACTAAAAAATACAAGAAATCAATTACTTCTATGAACTTTCCGTTCAAAATAAAAGGAAAAAAAAAATGCCTTCCAAGACAGAAGAAAATGCCCTGTCAACTTATTTCTTCGTGCCCCAGATTATGTTGATTTTGGTAATTCACTGTTCTGTGAGTGGACAAACTAGCTTATTTATAAAAGAAGAAAGTGCATGTGTGCTCAGAGTCATGCAGACTCAGTGTCAAAGAAAATGTGAAAGTTTACACGGCTTTCAAGAGTTTGCTGCGAAACTATCCACAGGAAGAAATGACAGCACACTTCCAGCTGAGGAAAAGAGATACAACATTCAAATGTCACTGTCAATACTGATTTAATTGGTGTATGTATACGAGAAAAAAAGATCAAGCCTCTAATGACACAGCCATGAAAACTTGGCTTGGAAAGGCCACCTCATTGCCATTTTAAAAAAAAGTAAGAAAAAAAGGAAAAATATTGTTCCGTGGCTTGCAGTTCTTTTCCAGGGACCAGGATATCAGACATAAAAATGAAAAAGCATTGTCCAGGTGTTTGAAAAACTATTTATAAACATATCAGATTTATATTGCAAAGCAATGTAGATTTTAGGATTTGAAGAAAAGGTTCTCTAAAAGTTTTTTATCTTGAAGTTAATGAGAAAAGTAATGAGAAAAATTTTATGCAAGGGCACAAGGCAGGAGGGAAGATCTTGAGAAGTGTTTATGTGACATATTTCTTGTTCAGTCATGACAAGACAACTGATATTATGAGTTTCATTTTTTGTTCATGGATCTCAGAAAGAGGGAAAGAGGGAGGTTTTGGTACTTGCAGTGTTCAAGTGATATTTAGAGTCTTCATGGGCCTCCACACCTATTTGAGCAGCTTTTTTGTTGTTGTTTTTGTTATTTTTATAAATATTGGGGCCAAGAGAATAATTTTTCAGCATTCTTTCTTTTTCATTTATTTGGAAAATCCAGGTATTGGGGCTAATGATTTTACAAGCTTCATATGGATATTTTATATTAAAAGTAGGCTTCTTTTCATGGTGGCTTCGCTAATGAGTCATTTCTTCTTTCTTTATTTCTCATTTAACTCACTCGAGTGTTATCAAGGGATCAAATCTACCTCTGTGGATATTTCTAGGACTTCAGGCTGCTCTTTAAGTTCAGAATTTTCTGTTCTTTAATGCGCATTGCCCATCATTACAAGCTTTGAAACATATACCACTGGAGCATTGCCTTAACTAGTGTATGTGGAAAGCTCTAGTAAAGAAAAAACATTCATTATTTACCACTTAAACAAATGTGAATTTCCCTTCCAGAGGTGTTAAGTTCCAGATGCTAATACTAGGTCAAATACAGTACGACATGAAACATCAAGGCTCATCAATTTCTACTATCTTTTCTAACTCGTGGTCTAAAATATTTGAATGGGCTTTTGTTGTGATGGAGAAAATTTTCCTAACCTGTCCCAGTATTTAATACAAGTGGCTTGGGCCAAAACTCTTTCCTTCCCAAACCTTGCAAATTCACAGCTGCAAAGATGGGTAACATGTGGCACCTAAAGTGTTAATCAGACTTGTTCCTCATAAGAAATCTTCTTTTATATCATACAAGTTTGATAGAAAGATGATGAATGGATAGATAGATAGACAGACAGACAGATAGATATGCAGAACCCATCACACAATGCAAATAACCCCAAATGCAATAACACACCAAGCCTTAAAGTAAAGTTTAAATGCATTTCTTTGCCTTGGCTGTTTGCTTAAGTGAATTTGACCTTCCATTCCCTCTGTCTAAAATCTTCCTGTTACTCTTGTTGTTATAGATTGTGGCATCTGTGTAGCATTTTCCTTTTCCTTATATCATGGCAACAAGCAAGTTAACAATCGATGGGTAACACAAAAATGTCCTTTCTTCAGTCGCAGTGGATTTTTGAAAAGCACATTGACATAACATTTCTTCTTTCCCACCTTTACAGACCATTTTTATTAAAAAGAAAAACAAAAAACCCCAAATATTTGACTGCTACAGTAATCATTAAAGACAAAAAAGAAAAGTTTACTCTCCTTTAATTTGCAACCAGTGATGAACAATAAATCCAACTAACCTTTCTCTTCAAAAGGCAAAATAAAATCCAAATACTTTAGCCTCCAAATAATTATCAGGAGTCTGTCTGTACTGTCAGTGAGAAATATACAAGATTCAATTTTGACTAGACATTACAGCCCAGCAACCTTGTAGCCCTGAATGTCAGTCATGTCACCTTCTCCTGTCAGGAAGTGTGTCAGGACTCAGTGACACCCTTACATGGGAAGGGTGAGGTAGAGGCAGGGTATTACCTCACCAGCAGAAGAATATTCTATATTCAAACCACTCAGGGAAAAAAAGTCAGATGTTCCCTGACCCACTCCTCCCTCTACTCTTCCAAGTGAAAACCGCCGGAGCCACTTCCCAACGGGATGTTCTGCGTTGCAGCCCTTCTCCTCCAGGCCACCATATTCACACCCAGCACCATGACAAGGGACTCTCTCTGCACCTCATTCCAGGGCACGACGAGCTGAATGTTCCAGGTGACGCTTTATGGTGTCTGAATCTCATGGACCATCTTCCCTCATTTTTGAGTGAAATAGAAAAGCAGTTCAGTATTTTCTTGGAGGTTGGGCTGCTGTATCGTTAACAGGGGTGACCTCTGCTTACTGTTTTTCATGTTGGTGCTTTAAGCAGTGATTCTTGATCAGTCCCCTACAGGAAACTCTGACAGTGTGGTGTTTCTCAGTGCCAGTGTGTGGGCTCATAGACCCCAGTGCAAGGCCATTTGCATGAGAGTGGGGGGAAAGCCTGGGCTCTGCAGCTCATAATCTGCTGCTACAGGACAGGAGGGATTTGGTTCTCTAGAGATGTCCATCAGCTGCCTTTCTTTGGGAAAGGGAAAGAGTAAGGGAAAGGGAAGAGGGAAAGGGAAAAGGAAAAGGGAAAGGGAAAAGAGAAAGGGAAAGGGAAAGGGAAAGGGAAAGGGAAAGGGAAAGGGAAAGGGAGAAAGTGTGGGAAGGTGTGGGAAGGTGGGAAGGGAAGGTGTGGGAAGGTGAGAGAAGAGAAGAGAAGAGAAGAGAAGAGAAGAGAAGAGAAGAGAAGAGAAGAGAAGAGAAGAGAAGAGAAGAGAAGAGAAGAGAAGAGAAGAGAGAGAGAGAGGAGAGGAGAGGAGAGGAGAGGAGAGGAGAGGAGAGGAGAGGAGAGGAGAGGAGAGGAGAGGAGAGGAGAGGAGAGGAGAGGAGAGGAGAGGAGAGGAGAGGAGAGGAGAGGAGAGAGAGGAGAGGAGAGGAGAGGAGAGGAGAGGAGAGGAGAGGAGAG